>NC_137868.1:24923963-25061463 GCF_963924005.1 Protomyctophum bolini | reverse complement strand
CATTAGTAATGACATCTACAAGTTGGACACCGCCATAATGGTCTGGACTTTAATTAACATCAGAGGAAATCCATCTCCTGCTTCAGCCCGTCACTCTGCTACCATCATCGGGACAAAGATGTTTATATTTGGGGGCTATGGGTGGTGTCGTCAGTTCTACAACACCATCAGAGTGTTTGACACAGAGACCAACCTCTGGCTGGACACACGTTCTGTACAGCTTCTACCAGGAGGCAGGGATCATTCAGCCTTTACCTACAATGGAGAGCTGTACGTATGTGCTGGCTGTTACGGTAACAAGTACGCCAATGATCTGTGGAAATTCAGTCCAGAGACCTTCTCCTGGAAGAAGGTTGAGCCCAAGGGGAAACCCCCACATAGGTTGAATAGGATGTGCTGTTGCATGATGGGAGATCGTGGCATCATCTTAGGAGGAGCCAACACCTCTGATGAGCTGTATGTCTTAGACTTCAGTCCTAGCCTCAAGACATTATGTAAGCTAGCAGTTATTCAGTACGGTCTGGAGAAGTCTGGACTCCCACACAACATCAGGTGGGAACTGGCAGCCATGACTAGCAACAGCTGCTGATTGAACAAGCAAAGAAATAATACTTTAAAATGACGAATAAAAAGTATAAATAACAGCGACACGTGGAACAAATAAAAGAAGGACATGGGTAGGTAGGTGGGTATGTGGGTAGTTAGGTAGGTAGATATGTAGGTATATGTAGGTAGGTAAAACAAATACAAAACAAGGAAACATCTACTGCCTCTCTTGGTCTGCCTCAGCTGCTCAGAAGTTAGAACCTCTCTCTCTAGTTAACTATAACTCCATTACCTCTAGGGGGGGGGGGACAGTGTGGACTGTACCATTACCTCTAGGGGGGGGGGGGGCAGTGTGGACTGTACCATTACCTCTAGGGGGGGGGGGGACAGTGTGGACTGTACCATTACCTCTAGGGGGGGACAGTGTGGACTGTACCATTACCTCTAGGGGGGGGGGGGGGACAGTGTGGACTGTACCATTACCTCTAGGGGGGGGGACAGTGTGGACTGTACCATTACCTCTAGGGCGGGGGAGGACAGCAGGACATGCGTGGACTGTACTACGTCGGCAGCGTGGATGTTGTTGTGGTAGGCGACGTCACTGTGGTAGTGGTCCTCATGTCAGACTGTTGGTGTGTCTGATCTTGCGCATCCCGTGTGTACGTACGTCTGTACGTCTGTAATCCACGAAACTCGAGAACCGATTTCAAATTCAACACAGGAATTCCACCCCACCACAGGGAGTGCAGTGCCCGGTGTCGAGACGTTCGGACCCACAGTTGTCCAGAACCACCACAAAAGGCCTCTGGCCTCTGGATAGGGCCCCTGCATGCCTAGGCTGAGGCTCCATATATGGAGCTGGCCAACACTCCATCTCTATTTGGGCATACCTGACACAGAACTCCATAGTAATAAAGGGACATAGAGAGACTGTGACAATAGCACATTGTTATGTTATTCTGCTTTGTTTATCCTGTGCATGTTATTTATTTTTAAATGAAATGTAACGGGTACGTGTGTTTTGAATATATTAGAATGAAATGGGCCGTACAGGGGTGATTGACAGCTGTCAGAGACTGATGTCGCCACCCACCCAAGGTTTCATATAGAGGAAGTGACACACGGGGAAAAGAGGGGGGAAACTCAAGAGAGGTGTAGGCCTACACGGGAGAAGTGGATCTCCAGGCGCCAGATAGCAATCTAACTATTGTTCAGGGTTAATTGCGTGCATCTGCAGCCTTTGTGAAGAACGGTCGAGTTCATCGGAAAAGTAACGCGCTTGCTGCTGCCGTTGGAGAGGCGACCCTCGTTTGGAATCACCGTCGCTGGCGTGCGTGTGACTGTCAGAGCCAACGGTGAGATCTTTCCAAACGTTTGCTTGATTGTATATATTAAGGGGTACCCCAAACATTTAGTCTCTTCTTCAGACTGTTTAGAGCGGACGCTCATTTCGTTTCTAACACTTGGATAAAGGAACTGACTTTATTATTTATTTAACACTGAGCAGTGAGCGCGGTTTTGCATCATTGACTGTGGGGGGGTTATTGTTTGTTGTTTGTAGTTGACGTCGTGACGCAAAGCGTTGCAGAGAGCGTCGGTACTTGTTTGGAGCGTGAGGGGTTTTGAAAGTGTATTATGGTTTGCTTTGTTGATGAAGTTCGTTTGCCTGTTTATTTATTTTATTTCATAGGGAGAGAGACAGTGACAGACGCACTGTGCCAAGGGCACTGGTTCAACTTAACACCAATTATTGTTTGTGACAATCTCATTTTGTGACAACTCTATATAAATACTACAAATATAACCCTGCGATCCCATTGTTATTTTTTCCTTGGTAATGATTTTCCCTAATGCGTGATTGTGATTTTCCCTAATGCGCGATTGTTTCAAGAGTAACAAGACAGATACAGAAATCTCCATGGGCATAAAAGGGACACAGACAGATCGGTAGACATGGGTACAACGGTAGACTGGTGGGGCATTGATCTCCAACTTCCATCGTTAACGACTCTGTGCTCTATAGCCGGGCACCGTGTGTGTGTATCTGTACGTCTGTACATCTGTAATCGACGTAACCCGAGAACCGCACGCCCCACCTACTTCAAATTCAACTCACACGTTCCACACCCCAACAGGGAGTGCAGTGCCCGGTGTCGAGTCGGTCGGACCCACGGTTGTCGAGAACCGCCACAAAAGGCCTCTGCCCGGGCCAGAATCCATATTTGGGCAATAAATACGGGTTCGTCCCACCTACTTCTGACATCTGCATAGACTCCATATTTTGGCCTGAGTCCTGACAAAGAACTCGATACAGTATATGAAAATAAAAGGGGATACCGCTGACATCACTTCTGACATCACGAATCACGATATCAGTGCAGTGCCCGGTGTCTATTCGGTCAGACCCAAGGTTGTCCAGAACCGCCACAAAAGTCCTCTGCCCGGGCTCTGTGCAGGGCCCCTGCCCACCCAGGCTCCCACGGGCACTGGCCCCACAGGCACCTCAAGTATACCTAAATTATACTTAATTTATGCTCCATCCCACAACTGAAATGGCATATATAAGCTTGTAAATCAGCTATTTTGGACACACAACACAAATCTCATCAGCAGGTACATTATTCACCTAACCACAGAGTAACCAAGTAGCCTAAGACAGAAATCGTACCATCTTATAATGTATTACTGAGGATTATATAAATAAATGGTGATAAGATAAAGGATGAATGGGGATAAGAAAAGGTGTAGTTTTCATTTGAATCACCAAGTAGAGACAGAGAGTACATACACTCCTGGTGCCATGACAACATGGACCCAAATGCACAGCCAAGGGACAGTGTAAAACATGCTAATGACAAATAGTTACATAGCAAACCAGACAGCAGTGATGGACCATTGATCTGGCTTGTTTAGAAACAGTGGACCTTGATCTTGCTCTGATGCTAATTCTGTTCTTCTGCCTGGTTGTCTGCATTTTCTAGCCTTCTAGGAAAGGATGACAGACAGTACAACTGGGTTGAAGCTGATCCTGATATAAACAAGTGTTAGTGCTTTTCTGGTTTCGTCGTCATAGCAGTTTTTGTATTGACTTGTGCTTTCGTTTATAATGTACCCATTCTACATACTGTGAATACAAATTTCAATCAATCAACCTGCTTTTGAAACTTTGAAGCATAAGATCCAAGTTGAGGGTGCTATTTTGATTTGAGTTTTTGTATACCGGTATTCCATCTAGATATTATTTAGTATGATGGAGTTATAAGAGTATTAGTTTAGTAACTGATTTTTAGAATAAAGTTCTTACATTATGCAATAATTACACTATGTTGTTTGGCGTTCAAACTTGCCTGTTACAGACAGGACCAATGTAGAGAAACTGAATAACGCTCCGTGCACATTTGCCATAATTTCCATGGGCCAATAAATCAGTACGTAGGGCTATGTGGGTTACATAATAGGTTCTAGGGTAGTGAAACACATATTAACGCTAAAAAGCTAAGTTGTTGCCTGGGCCATGGCTCAGTGGTCCAGGCACCTTGGCTGGTAATCCAGTCTGGCAGTGTACTGCGGGTTCGACTCCCGATCCCGACGGCCCTCACTGCATGTCTCCCCCCCCCCCCCCCCCCATCTCTCTCCCCATTTCCTGTCAGTGTCAGCCTACTGTCTGACCCTCCATAAAAAATATAAAATAAAGGCAAAAGCCACAAAGAAAACATTTAAAAAAAAAGCTAAGTTGTGCTAGGGTTTGTTTAAGGTTCATACAGTCTGTACCAATCCTTCTGAGAAAGGAGAAAGGAGAAAAAAGCCATGACTAGCAACAGCTGCTGATTGAACAAGCAAAGAAATAATACTTTAAAATGACGAATAAAAAGTATAAATAACAGCGACACGTGGAACAAATAAAAGAAGGACATGGGTAGGTAGGTGGGTATGTGGGTAGTTAGGTAGGTAGATATGTAGGTATATGTAGGTAGGTAAAACAAATACAAAACAAGGAAACATCTACTGCCTCTCTTGGTCTGCCTCAGCTGCTCAGAAGTTAGAACCTCTCTCTCTAGTTAACTATAACTCCATTACCTCTAGGGGGGGGGGGACAGTGTGGACTGTACCATTACCTCTAGGGGGGGGGGGGGGGGGCAGTGTGGACTGTACCATTACCTCTAGGGGGGGGGGGGGGGACAGTGTGGACTGTACCATTACCTCTAGGGGGGGACAGTGTGGACTGTACCATTACCTCTAGGGGGGGGGGGGGGGGACAGTGTGGACTGTACCATTACCTCTAGGGGGGGGGACAGTGTGGACTGTACCATTACCTCTAGGGCGGGGGAGGACAGCAGGACATGCGTGGACTGTACTACGTCGGCAGCGTGGATGTTGTTGTGGTAGGCGACGTCACTGTGGTAGTGGTCCTCATGTCAGACTGTTGGTGTGTCTGATCTTGCGCATCCCGTGTGTACGTACGTCTGTACGTCTGTAATCCACGAAACTCGAGAACCGATTTCAAATTCAACACAGGAATTCCACCCCACCACAGGGAGTGCAGTGCCCGGTGTCGAGACGTTCGGACCCACAGTTGTCCAGAACCACCACAAAAGGCCTCTGGCCTCTGGATAGGGCCCCTGCATGCCTAGGCTGAGGCTCCATATATGGAGCTGGCCAACACTCCATCTCTATTTGGGCATACCTGACACAGAACTCCATAGTAATAAAGGGACATAGAGAGACTGTGACAATAGCACATTGTTATGTTATTCTGCTTTGTTTATCCTGTGCATGTTATTTATTTTTAAATGAAATGTAACGGGTACGTGTGTTTTGAATATATTAGAATGAAATGGGCCGTACAGGGGTGATTGACAGCTGTCAGAGACTGATGTCGCCACCCACCCAAGGTTTCATATAGAGGAAGTGACACACGGGGAAAAGAGGGGGGAAACTCAAGAGAGGTGTAGGCCTACACGGGAGAAGTGGAGCTCCAGGCGCCAGATAGCAATCTAACTATTGTTCAGGGTTAATTGCGTGCATCTGCAGCCTTTGTGAAGAACGGTCGAGTTCATCGGAAAAGTAACGCGCTTGCTGCTGCCGTTGGAGAGGCGACCCTCGTTTGGAATCACCGTCGCTGGCGTGCGTGTGACTGTCAGAGCCAACGGTGAGATCTTTCCAAACGTTTGCTTGATTGTATATATTAAGGGGTACCCCAAACATTTAGTCTCTTCTTCAGACTGTTTAGAGCGGACGCTCATTTCGTTTCTAACACTTGGATAAAGGAACTGACTTTATTATTTATTTAACACTGAGCAGTGAGCGCGGTTTTGCATCATTGACTGTGGGGGGGTTATTGTTTGTTGTTTGTAGTTGACGTCGTGACGCAAAGCGTTGCAGAGAGCGTCGGTACTTGTTTGGAGCGTGAGGGGTTTTGAAAGTGTATTATGGTTTGCTTTGTTGATGAAGTTCGTTTGCCTGTTTATTTATTTTATTTCATAGGGAGAGAGACAGTGACAGACGCACTGTGCCAAGGGCACTGGTTCAACTTAACACCAATTATTGTTTGTGACAATCTCATTTTGTGACAACTCTATATAAATACTACAAATATAACCCTGCGATCCCATTGTTATTTTTTCCTTGGTAATGATTTTCCCTAATGCGTGATTGTGATTTTCCCTAATGCGCGATTGTTTCAAGAGTAACAAGACAGATACAGAAATCTCCATGGGCATAAAAGGGACACAGACAGATCGGTAGACATGGGTACAACGGTAGACTGGTGGGGCATTGATCTCCAACTTCCATCGTTAACGACTCTGTGCTCTATAGCCGGGCACCGTGTGTGTGTATCTGTACGTCTGTACATCTGTAATCGACGTAACCCGAGAACCGCACGCCCCACCTACTTCAAATTCAACTCACACGTTCCACACCCCAACAGGGAGTGCAGTGCCCGGTGTCGAGTCGGTCGGACCCACGGTTGTCGAGAACCGCCACAAAAGGCCTCTGCCCGGGCCAGAATCCATATTTGGGCAATAAATACGGGTTCGTCCCACCTACTTCTGACATCTGCATAGACTCCATATTTTGGCCTGAGTCCTGACAAAGAACTCGATACAGTATATGAAAATAAAAGGGGATACCGCTGACATCACTTCTGACATCACGAATCACGATATCAGTGCAGTGCCCGGTGTCTATTCGGTCAGACCCAAGGTTGTCCAGAACCGCCACAAAAGTCCTCTGCCCGGGCTCTGTGCAGGGCCCCTGCCCACCCAGGCTCCCACGGGCACTGGCCCCACAGGCACCTCAAGTATACCTAAATTATACTTAATTTATGCTCCATCCCACAACTGAAATGGCATATATAAGCTTGTAAATCAGCTATTTTGGACACACAACACAAATCTCATCAGCAGGTACATTATTCACCTAACCACAGAGTAACCAAGTAGCCTAAGACAGAAATCGTACCATCTTATAATGTATTACTGAGGATTATATAAATAAATGGTGATAAGATAAAGGATGAATGGGGATAAGAAAAGGTGTAGTTTTCATTTGAATCACCAAGTAGAGACAGAGAGTACATACACTCCTGGTGCCATGACAACATGGACCCAAATGCACAGCCAAGGGACAGTGTAAAACATGCTAATGACAAATAGTTACATAGCAAACCAGACAGCAGTGATGGACCATTGATCTGGCTTGTTTAGAAACAGTGGACCTTGATCTTGCTCTGATGCTAATTCTGTTCTTCTGCCTGGTTGTCTGCATTTTCTAGCCTTCTAGGAAAGGATGACAGACAGTACAACTGGGTTGAAGCTGATCCTGATATAAACAAGTGTTAGTGCTTTTCTGGTTTCGTCGTCATAGCAGTTTTTGTATTGACTTGTGCTTTCGTTTATAATGTACCCATTCTACATACTGTGAATACAAATTTCAATCAATCAACCTGCTTTTGAAACTTTGAAGCATAAGATCCAAGTTGAGGGTGCTATTTTGATTTGAGTTTTTGTATACCGGTATTCCATCTAGATATTATTTAGTATGATGGAGTTATAAGAGTATTAGTTTAGTAACTGATTTTTAGAATAAAGTTCTTACATTATGCAATAATTACACTATGTTGTTTGGCGTTCAAACTTGCCTGTTACAGACAGGACCAATGTAGAGAAACTGAATAACGCTCCGTGCACATTTGCCATAATTTCCATGGGCCAATAAATCAGTACGTAGGGCTATGTGGGTTACATAATAGGTTCTAGGGTAGTGAAACACATATTAACGCTAAAAAGCTAAGTTGTTGCCTGGGCCATGGCTCAGTGGTCCAGGCACCTTGGCTGGTAATCCAGTCTGGCAGTGTACTGCGGGTTCGACTCCCGATCCCGACGGCCCTCACTGCATGTCTCCCCCCCCCCCCCCCCATCTCTCTCCCCATTTCCTGTCAGTGTCAGCCTACTGTCTGACCCTCCATAAAAAATATAAAATAGGGCAAAAGCCACAAAGAAAACATTTAAAAAAAAAGCTAAGTTGTGCTAGGGTTTGTTTAAGGTTCATACAGTCTGTACCAATCCTTCTGAGAAAGGAGAAAGGAGAAAAAAGCCATGACTAGCAACAGCTGCTGATTGAACAAGCAAAGAAATAATACTTTAAAATGACGAATAAAAAGTATAAATAACAGCGACACGTGGAACAAATAAAAGAAGGACATGGGTAGGTAGGTGGGTATGTGGGTAGTTAGGTAGGTAGATATGTAGGTATATGTAGGTAGGTAAAACAAATACAAAACAAGGAAACATCTACTGCCTCTCTTGGTCTGCCTCAGAAGTTAGAACCTCTCTCTCTAGTTAACTATAACTCCATTACCTCTAGGGGGGGGGGGACAGTGTGGACTGTACCATTACCTCTAGGGGGGGGGGGGGGGCAGTGTGGACTGTACCATTACCTCTAGGGGGGGGGGGGGGGACAGTGTGGACTGTACCATTACCTCTAGGGGGGGACAGTGTGGACTGTACCATTACCTCTAGGGGGGGGGGGGGGGACAGTGTGGACTGTACCATTACCTCTAGGGGGGGGGACAGTGTGGACTGTACCATTACCTCTAGGGCGGGGGAGGACAGCAGGACATGCGTGGACTGTACTACGTCGGCAGCGTGGATGTTGTTGTGGTAGGCGACGTCACTGTGGTAGTGGTCCTCATGTCAGACTGTTGGTGTGTCTGATCTTGCGCATCCCGTGTGTACGTACGTCTGTACGTCTGTAATCCACGAAACTCGAGAACCGATTTCAAATTCAACACAGGAATTCCACCCCACCACAGGGAGTGCAGTGCCCGGTGTCGAGACGTTCGGACCCACAGTTGTCCAGAACCACCACAAAAGGCCTCTGGCCTCTGGATAGGGCCCCTGCATGCCTAGGCTGAGGCTCCATATATGGAGCTGGCCAACACTCCATCTCTATTTGGGCATACCTGACACAGAACTCCATAGTAATAAAGGGACATAGAGAGACTGTGACAATAGCACATTGTTATGTTATTCTGCTTTGTTTATCCTGTGCATGTTATTTATTTTTAAATGAAATGTAACGGGTACGTGTGTTTTGAATATATTAGAATGAAATGGGCCGTACAGGGGTGATTGACAGCTGTCAGAGACTGATGTCGCCACCCACCCAAGGTTTCATATAGAGGAAGTGACACACGGGGAAAAGAGGGGGGAAACTCAAGAGAGGTGTAGGCCTACACGGGAGAAGTGGAGCTCCAGGCGCCAGATAGCAATCTAACTATTGTTCAGGGTTAATTGCGTGCATCTGCAGCCTTTGTGAAGAACGGTCGAGTTCATCGGAAAAGTAACGCGCTTGCTGCTGCCGTTGGAGAGGCGACCCTCGTTTGGAATCACCGTCGCTGGCGTGCGTGTGACTGTCAGAGCCAACGGTGAGATCTTTCCAAACGTTTGCTTGATTGTATATATTAAGGGGTACCCCAAACATTTAGTCTCTTCTTCAGACTGTTTAGAGCGGACGCTCATTTCGTTTCTAACACTTGGATAAAGGAACTGACTTTATTATTTATTTAACACTGAGCAGTGAGCGCGGTTTTGCATCATTGACTGTGGGGGGGTTATTGTTTGTTGTTTGTAGTTGACGTCGTGACGCAAAGCGTTGCAGAGAGCGTCGGTACTTGTTTGGAGCGTGAGGGGTTTTGAAAGTGTATTATGGTTTGCTTTGTTGATGAAGTTCGTTTGCCTGTTTATTTATTTTATTTCATAGGGAGAGAGACAGTGACAGACGCACTGTGCCAAGGGCACTGGTTCAACTTAACACCAATTATTGTTTGTGACAATCTCATTTTGTGACAACTCTATATAAATACTACAAATATAACCCTGCGATCCCATTGTTATTTTTTCCTTGGTAATGATTTTCCCTAATGCGTGATTGTGATTTTCCCTAATGCGCGATTGTTTCAAGAGTAACAAGACAGATACAGAAATCTCCATGGGCATAAAAGGGACACAGACAGATCGGTAGACATGGGTACAACGGTAGACTGGTGGGGCATTGATCTCCAACTTCCATCGTTAACGACTCTGTGCTCTATAGCCGGGCACCGTGTGTGTGTATCTGTACGTCTGTACATCTGTAATCGACGTAACCCGAGAACCGCACGCCCCACCTACTTCAAATTCAACTCACACGTTCCACACCCCAACAGGGAGTGCAGTGCCCGGTGTCGAGTCGGTCGGACCCACGGTTGTCGAGAACCGCCACAAAAGGACTCTGCCCGGGCCAGAATCCATATTTGGGCAATAAATACGGGTTCGTCCCACCTACTTCTGACATCTGCATAGACTCCATATTTTGGCCTGAGTCCTGACAAAGAACTCGATACAGTATATGAAAATAAAAGGGGATACCGCTGACATCACTTCTGACATCACGAATCACGATATCAGTGCAGTGCCCGGTGTCTATTCGGTCAGACCCAAGGTTGTCCAGAACCGCCACAAAAGTCCTCTGCCCGGGCTCTGTGCAGGGCCCCTGCCCACCCAGGCTCCCACGGGCACTGGCCCCACAGGCACCTCAAGTATACCTAAATTATACTTAATTTATGCTCCATCCCACAACTGAAATGGCATATATAAGCTTGTAAATCAGCTATTTTGGACACACAACACAAATCTCATCAGCAGGTACATTATTCACCTAACCACAGAGTAACCAAGTAGCCTAAGACAGAAATCGTACCATCTTATAATGTATTACTGAGGATTATATAAATAAATGGTGATAAGATAAAGGATGAATGGGGATAAGAAAAGGTGTAGTTTTCATTTGAATCACCAAGTAGAGACAGAGAGTACATACACTCCTGGTGCCATGACAACATGGACCCAAATGCACAGCCAAGGGACAGTGTAAAACATGCTAATGACAAATAGTTACATAGCAAACCAGACAGCAGTGATGGACCATTGATCTGGCTTGTTTAGAAACAGTGGACCTTGATCTTGCTCTGATGCTAATTCTGTTCTTCTGCCTGGTTGTCTGCATTTTCTAGCCTTCTAGGAAAGGATGACAGACAGTACAACTGGGTTGAAGCTGATCCTGATATAAACAAGTGTTAGTGCTTTTCTGGTTTCGTCGTCATAGCAGTTTTTGTATTGACTTGTGCTTTCGTTTATAATGTACCCATTCTACATACTGTGAATACAAATTTCAATCAATCAACCTGCTTTTGAAACTTTGAAGCATAAGATCCAAGTTGAGGGTGCTATTTTGATTTGAGTTTTTGTATACCGGTATTCCATCTAGATATTATTTAGTATGATGGAGTTATAAGAGTATTAGTTTAGTAACTGATTTTTAGAATAAAGTTCTTACATTATGCAATAATTACACTATGTTGTTTGGCGTTCAAACTTGCCTGTTACAGACAGGACCAATGTAGAGAAACTGAATAACGCTCCGTGCACATTTGCCATAATTTCCATGGGCCAATAAATCAGTACGTAGGGCTATGTGGGTTACATAATAGGTTCTAGGGTAGTGAAACACATATTAACGCTAAAAAGCTAAGTTGTTGCCTGGGCCATGGCTCAGTGGTCCAGGCACCTTGGCTGGTAATCCAGTCTGGCAGTGTACTGCGGGTTCGACTCCCGATCCCGACGGCCCTCACTGCATGTCTCCCCCCCCCCCCCCCCATCTCTCTCCCCATTTCCTGTCAGTGTCAGCCTACTGTCTGACCCTCCATAAAAAATATAAAATAAAGGCAAAAGCCACAAAGAAAACATTTAAAAAAAAAAGCTAAGTTGTGCTAGGGTTTGTTTAAGGTTCATACAGTCTGTACCAATCCTTCTGAGAAAACATCTCACTCTCTTCCACATTATTTCATAACACACATGTTTGACACCCAGACACCCTCCCTATCAGTCTTATACTTTCAGTCTTGAACATATTGTGAATTCATTTTGGTATCTTCCTAAACAAACATGGAACATATTGTTATTTAATCAGTGAGAGTATTGCTTCATTCTTCACTTCATTTACTTGTATTTGCCCCTGACAGGAGCAGTAAGGAGAAGGGAACCTGATAACATGTACTGTAATTTTATAACCTAATACGCAGATCAACAAATCAAAGCTTACTCAGAATAGTGCTCTATAGGTTTATAGTCGGGAAACCAGCTGTAACTGTATGTGCTGCTGTACATCATGTATGTTTTTCTTCTAATCTTGGCACTGATATAGGTGAACTCAAAGCCCTTGTGTTACATAAGGTAAATGTTAATATCTATACCACTAGTACTAGGAATAGCCAAGGACATTCACATTCATAATCATAGTCTTGCACGCATGCACGTGTGTGAGACATAGTCATATACAGTAAATCATCAATCAATATACAAATACAGTAGACATACTGTAGTGTAAATCATCAGAGTCATGGGATGTATATGGTTAGCTATAGATAGACCTTTGGCTTGAGTATATGACTGCTACAGAAATGTACACTATCCCTGGTATGTGTGATCATTGATAGTGCATGAGTAAGCTAGGCAGTCTAGCTCCAGCCAGCTCTGTCAGAGATAGGGTACTGTGTGTGTGTGTGTGTGTGTGTGTGTGTGTGTGTGTGTGTGTGTGTGTGTGTGTGTGTGTGTGTGTGTGTGTGTGTGGCTGCAAAATTCAGTTAAATTAATTTTAAATATGGAGCAGAGACCCAACATTGCTGAGCAAGCATTTTGCAACTGTAACTAAAAAAAACCCCTCTTAACTGGAGATACTTCTAATCTTAGCTCTGATATGAATGAGCATGAATGAACTCAAAGCCCTTGAATTATGTACCCCCCTCCCTCTCTCCCTCACACACGCACGCACACGCTCGTGTGCCCACACACACCACGGGTAGAGTTTTTGAGGAACTATTCTAAACATTAACACATTCCTGCATACAAATACTAGATAGTGCATACTTTGACTTCCATGATTGGCTGGTTTTCCTAAACCTGATGCTATTGGCCAGGTGAACAGAGTCTTCTAAGTTGCATGTGCCTTGGCATGGAAGATCTGTTGGTTGCACACATATAATTTCTCTGAAACACGGCACTTACACCACCATACTAGCGTGCCATACCACATGCACACATAAATTATAAAGGTCAAATGTTACAGGCCTACAGCCAGATTAGACACTTGGAGTGAGGCCTTGCAGTGGGTACATTTCAGGTGTGTGGCTTCATGTCAAGTAATTATAGGTTCAACATAGTAATGAACCTAGATGTGCGAGTAGAAATGATCTGTATGACATTCCTCCAGATTTAGTGCTGGTGACGATGCCTTCTGGTGCCTAAATAAGCAGGAACAATTTCCTACCACAAGAGGGTAGTATACCCACATTAAACAGAATTACAAGACTCCTGCTATAACAGCATCTGTTGTGCGTGCCACTGGGTCACTAATATGCATCTAGGCCAGGGGTGGGCAACATTTATTCTTCCAGAGGGCCTTACTGTTAATGTGCGCAAAGAGCCACAGATAAATGAATTGAAACTTTAAACACGTGCTGGATTATATTAAAACTGCATGCAATACAATGGGTTATTTTTGATTCAAAATACAAAATGTTGACCTTTTTGCAGCTTTATGTTTCTATATGTTTCTTTATGTCACTTTCCTAAGCCAATCATTTGATGACTGGTGGAGACTCAAAGAGTCTCCTATTGACCAATGACCTGGCCATCAAATTATAGGCTCAGGAATGCGACAAAATAAAACAATGTCTGTAATCAAGGGCTCCACTACAGAGTCTAGATTACGAAGATGCCTATATGTTTATATAGCTCAGGGGTGGGCAACTTTGACAATGGAGAGGGCCACTATATTTCCACACTCACTCCAGAGGGCCACGTTGCATATTACTGTCGTAGCAAAAATGTCCGATCTACAAGCTCAAAACGCGTCGCAGTGCGTCGTTTGTAGATCAGCTATTTTGTTATATGTGAATTGAAATCCTGAATAATTTGTTGCTATTTTTTAATTGGAATCCTGAAAAAAAAATTTTTTTATTTAATTTCAAATGTATTTAGTTATAGTTATGTTAACTTTATGAACTAAATACAAATACATTGGACATATAACATTTTAATACTAGTAATTATCCTGCAGGGCCACATTAAGCGAAGGTGGGGGCCGCATGTGGCTCTCATCTCTAGTAGACCTCAGTGTGACGCCATGCTGTGGCGTCAAGCTGCTGTCCACTGTCGTGGCAACAATGTCCATTTATTCAAGGCTTCATGGGGTGTGTAACTGATAGAAAATACGTTTGCGTGAACTACTCCTTTAACATGATGCTGCCTTATATAAGGTGCTATTATTTTTATATATATATATATATATATATATATATATATATATATATATATATATATATATATATATATATATATATATTATTATTTTTTAATTCAAGGGCTATGGTCCATAGGCCGTTCCGGCCCTCAGGCCCTAAATTGCCTATGTGTGATCTTATTCCTACAAAACAGTAGCAGGCACTTAGTTGGATATTTACCTTCAACTTTTTTTTACATTGTTTTTGTTGCAAATTGAAACCTCCAGGGCTCTGAACACACAGACTGAAAGAAAAACCAACAAGAAAAACTAATGGAGCCATTTGGGACCTCAAACAGCTACAGAGAGTGCATATATTTCAGAGATTTCCTCAAAGATAGTTCAGTAGTCTTTGCTGTACTGTCGTAGATATTGCACAGAGGTTGCATGAACATTGCATAAACATAATTGTCTGCACAATTAGGATAGTGCCTTTTCTGTTTGTGTTTTGGTCTTTTTGCGTACATGCATGCAGTGAGATTCAATCCCCTCGAGAGCGGAACCGCTTGCTGAAGGAGGGGGATGTTCTTCTATATTTCATGAGGGCACATTATGTTACTTTGAGTGCAAGCCGTATGCCCCTCTCCCTAGACGCATGTACTGCAATGGCTGTACATTTTTCACTTGTGAAATATGTTTCACGTGTGTGTGTGTGTGTGTGTGTGTGTGTGTGTGTGTGAGAGAGAGAGAGAGATTCCTGGAATCCCAAGTATAGCACTAGTGGTTCTGGACTCTTATTGCCTGTGTTATGTAACGTGTCAAGTTATTAAGCAGACTTGATACCTCTTTTACCCTTGTGTGTGTGTGTGTGTGTGTGTGTGTGTGTGTGTGTGTGTGTGTGTGTGTGTGTGTGTGTACCTACCTACCTATACTGAAGTGTTTACCCATTAACTATGGTGACAGACAGTACAGTACATGTGGTCATGTGTATCTGCTGTGTTAATTAAAGAGGAAAGGGGAGCTGTACCTCATCTAAACAAACCACACTTATTCCAGGCTTCACAAGTTCCTTCACTATATAGTAGTATAGCTCAAGACCTATTTTTTGTTATTCATGTCCTCACTGTTTTGCCTTATTCACTCACTGCCTTTTTACTATTATTTAAATGTTGCCTTATGCTTTTGCTTTTCTTCTTTTCTTCTCTGTGTGTGTGTGTGTGTGTGTGTGTGTGTGTGTGTGTGTGTGTGTGTGTGTGTGTGTGTGTGTGTGCGCGCACTAATTTAACTAATTTAATAAGATTAATAGAGGTGTGTTAGTATTAGGTATGCCAAATCTACAACACAGCACCCATTATTAAAAGTATTACCTGCAGTTGTGTTGCTTTTCACCACGGAGCACCGAGGTCTCTCTAGCGTCTAGCCATAACTAATTTGTTAATTTATTCATTCTTTCTTTCTTTCCTTCTTTCCTTCTTTCCTTCCTTCCTTCCTTCCTTCCTTCCTTCCTTCCTTCCTTCCTTCCTTCATTCATTCATTGTTCATGTTCATAGTTTTTGCCATCATGCTGTACGTACGGTAATGATAACATATTTGCGTATAGAGATTCATGTGGAGAGAAGCCAACCAGACAAACCCTATGAAGCGTTCAGTGAACTTCATAAAGCTGATCCATCTATAGAATAGGGGGCTGCCTAATACAGTATGTATGGAAGTAGGTAACCAATAATGTATTGCAAATGCTTCATGCTCAAGGTCACCTTGGGCTAGTGCTTTTCTTCATTTGCCTCCTTACTGCCTCACATAGTGAATGTGATACCCCGCTCTGCGAGGCCTTGCCGGTTGTCCAAGCTAGTTTACTGCTAGTTTACGGCTGTGTCCCTGGCTGGGCCCGTCAGTTGGAGGTCGGCCTGTCTAAACACTAAACTCATAAATAAAAGCCTCCTCGCTAAACTGCGGCATCTGTCTGACTTGTAAACATCCTGTCCCTGTGGTCCTTGTACATATAGTACCTGTACTGTGAAACTCTGTGAGTTGACAGTTTCTCTCTTCTCCCAGTTTGTGGTGAAAAGAGAAACACCAAACACTATAGTGAATGATTTGATTTGCATATTGTAATAACATGACTGTCTATATGTTATCGAATTGTATGCCCCTCTTCCACCTTTCAGTGTATGATTTTATAGTACCTAAAAGAACAAGGCCAGGCATAGTACACTGTAAAATCATGTGTTCATTTAACTCTGATAGTTAAAAAGAAAATAAATATGAGGACTTTACTGTGTACTGGTTGGGTCGTTGTCAGGTTAAATTATACTTTATTGATCCCCATGGGGAAATTCATCTTCAACATTTGACCCTTCTAATTAGTAGGAGCAGTGGGAGAGTGCAGCACCTCAGGGTCCCTTACATGTCTTTTGATTTGGGAGGAGCTCCACATGATGTGGAGAAACTCCACACAGAATAGCACCATGTGGGTTTGAACATTCTTCCTGTGAGACAACACTGCTGACCACTGGTGGCATGTTGGGCACTGTTACCTATTTTTCTGTCTGTTTCCTCCAAACACTAAGGCTGCAACGGTTGAACATAAAGGTACACTATTCCATTGCTTATGGGAATGTCAGGAGATTAAAACTGGAGGTCTGTGGTCCATTATGTCTCTCAGATTACATCAGGTCCAGTTCCTCTTTGTCCTAAATTATGTATACTCAGTATTTATCCATTAAATTGTACACTAATTAGTAAAGAAAAAATAATGACTGACCTTTGCCTGTTACAGGCCAGACGCCATGTTGGAAGAATGTCAATGCCCCTACGATTGACTTTTGGCTGAGGAATTTAACGACCAGTTTGGCACATGAGAAACTAACGTACTGTATGTAATTAGGAAGAACCCTGCTGTATTCTATAAGATATGGGAGAGGTTCTTGGACTTCATTAAGCGAGGTGATATTGAAGAGGCTTTGGATGTATAGTGGTTAATTGGAGTAGGGTGGGGGTAAGGAACTGTGATGGGACATTGTGCATTTGTTTGTTGATGTGATGTTTCTTTGAAGATTTTGTTTAGTATTTACTATTTGTGCTGCCATGTGGTTGTGGGGGGAAAATATATGTGAATAATTTCTTTGAAAATACTATGTAAACATATGTTTAAAAAAAAGGCTGCAACGGGTAATCGATTAATCGTAATCGAATCGATTATTCAATTAGTTGACAACTAATTTAGTAATCTTAATCGGTTCGGCAACTAATCGCTGGAGTATTTTGCAATTGATCGTGGGGTTTTTTTTCACTTTAGGAAAAGAGAAGGGAACCCGCACACTCATATGCTCCAAAAGATACATTTATTGACGACGTTTCGAGCCAAGGCTCTTCATCTGGTCAAATGGTTTTTCACTTTACCATAGTTTTTCCAGTGTTAAATGTAACTATGCTAAACAGGAGTCTCTTTCTCATCTCTCTTCCCTTACAACAAGCACAGTTTGGAGTTTCTATTGTACATCAACATTAAAGCCAATTACATATACGTCTGTATCTCCGTGCAGGATTATTGGATCAAGAACAAAAAGTATGAATATTGAATATTTATTTTTAAATGACCCATTTGAGTTTAAAAGAGTAGGCTACTGTAACCTTTTTGACTGACACATATGTAGCTAGCAGTCAGAATAAGAGCGAAGGTACCATGGGTGGCTTTAATTGATTTCGATTTTATTTGAATATTTATTTGAATTTGACATATTGGCCTATACAAATACTGTATGGTCATGTATACGCATATTTTGTTATAAATAATAATATAATAATAAAAACTTCAATCAATATATAATTGTTCACTTTTTAACACACACATTTCCCAGAATGGGAATCAACATCAAAGCTGTGTTCAACAAGGTCGTGTCGGTCTTCTGTGTAACAATTGCTGGGTCTGGCGTGTGAAATTGATGGGCTGAGAATGCGTATGCAGCCTATCTGGGGGCCAGAAGGGGGGGCAAGGCAATGGTGAGTCATAGGGATTGATGTGACAGCGTAGACACACGCGCACACACACACACACACACACAGACACACACACACTGGCACTCATTCATGATTTGACATGCACATACTCAACACATGGATGCGCACATGCAGATGTTTGATATGTAATTGTGTGTGTGTGTGTGTGTGTGTGTGTGTGTGTGCATGCGTGTGTGCGCATGCAGGATCACACTTAATGTGATGCATTTTGACTCATTTGCCAGAGTTTGCTTCAGTGTGCCGTATTTGATGCCAACTAATTCTCAAATAGGCAAGTGAATGTAACACACATACACACCATATTTGTGCTTGATGTGTCTGCTGTGTGTTTCTTATGTACTGTGTCACATCAGCATCGGACCGTATGACTTTAGTATGGAGAAGCAAAGCAGAGGACATTCTGTCTTTTCTTGTTGAGCTTAATCCATGTTGAGTCTTTTGTCACATACAGTCCAGTGTGCAGTTTGGCTCTGTCATTTTCATATTTATTCAGGTTTTATGTTCTAAGTGGTGTTTTCTCACTTGATTTGAGCTGCCTGTCTCAGTGTCTCTCTTTTATTAATGCATCTCCCAATTTATTTCTCTCTCTTTCTTTGTCTAACTATCTCACATGAGTGTGACTTCTCTTCACTCATTGCCTTCACTCATTTCCTTCATGTGACATGTCAGGATTTCTGGTCTCTCACCTCTCCACCCGTCTCCAGCTTGTTTCTCTTCATGTCTCTAACCTTGTCACTAGGGGGAGATATTGTGCCTCTATGTTCAGCCCAGGCATAGAAGGTTCAATCCAAAGAGACATAATCTAACATTCTGCCTGCTATTTTGAAGGCATTCCACACTCGCTTATCACATCTTGAAGTTTAATATAAGCAAACTGTGGTGAAATGGAACCTTTTCCAAACATAAATAAGTTTTCTGTATTGTTTTCTACTGCATCTGCTAGTATATTCTGCATTTGTTGTGGCTTATATTGCTGTATTGTAGTTCGAGTGTCCTGGGAAACTGGGAGGTCGGGGCTTCGATCCTCGGTCGGCTCATACCAAAGACTGTATAAATGGGACCCAATGCCTCCCTGCTTGGCAGGTTGGAGTCAAATCAACTAATGATTCCCAAGAGATGGGTCAAATGCGGAGAACAAATTTCACTGTGTTTCATGTGTGACTAATCGTACGACTTTGACTTTGGCAGAAACCATATTTAACCTTTTCGTGTTTTTGGAAATTAATGCTACTTCATCCTACTATAACATATTATCACAGAAAAGTAGCAAAAAAGCCAATCATCAATAAGCTTGTACATTTTTCAATGTTTTTTTTACATAAAAGATAACCACCCGACAGGAACAATTTGTTGCTGTATTCGGCATGTGTTACTGCGTCTATTGCAATGTGTTTCTGTATTCCACATCTATCGCTTCATCTGTTGCTGCATTTGATGCTGTATTCTGCATGTGTTGCTGCATTTCTTTCTGTATTCTGCATGTGTTGCTGCATTTATTTCTGTATTCTGCATGTGTTGCTGCATTTATTTCTGTATTCTGCATGTGTTACTGCATTTGATGCTGTATTTGTCACAGTCCGTGACTTCTTCTGTTTCCCTGCTGTATTTTTCATGTGTTCCTTGGGTTTTTGTTCTCTTGTGATTTTGCAGTATTGTATTTTCCTGTTTCTCAGTTGCAGTTTAGTTTTACTTTACACCTGGTCCTAAAACTCCTGCCTTTGTATACTGTGACAGTATTCTGCATACATGTGATACTGCATATGTTGCTGTATTCGGCATGTGTTACATCTGTTGCTGTTTGCCATGTTCTATGTTGTTGTTTCATTAACTATCATACTTAGACATTGTCTCATTCCATCTCTGTATATTTCTCAGAAACATAAATAAATGTTTGTAAGGCTTTATCTGCCTGTATTGTTAGTGTACAGTAAGCTGGCGGAAAGAGATGGGGAGTGACACGCAGCAAAGGTTGTCGGGATCGGGAGTCGAACCCGCGATACACTGTCAGGATTAGCAGCCTAGGTGCCTGGACCGCTATAGGCCGCCCGGGCCGAAAGATACATTTCTGTCAGCACATCTCATCTCATTGCCGCCTCCTTTTATTAGCAGGGATTCGTGCAGATGCATACAACGTATGGTTGTCCCGATCACGTCATCGGAAATCGGGGCCGATCACATCATTTTCAAATGATTGGAATCGAATCTGGAGCAACAAAATGTCGGGACATCCCCAGTATCAATATTTTACCCATATCATGATATTAGACTGGATATTGTCTGTGATTTTGGATATTATACTATCCTATTGTGATATGGCGTAAGTGTTCTATAAAAATAGCGGATTGGGAAAAATCGTTATCGGCAGATACTCAAAATCAAATTAAAACGGGAGCAAAAAAACGTGATTGGGACATGATCCCTATAAGCAAAAATACCTTTTTGCACGCACACACGCACACACACACACACACACACACAGGCTGTTGGTCAGTTACAGAACATGTCACCACTGCAAAAACCTTTTCATTTAAATGTTTATGTTTCTGAATGTTTAAATTAGATGCACTGCAGAGGAAGCCTCCTTACACTATAGTCCTTGTGTGTGATAACAGTTTTATTATTTCTCACTCCCAAACCTCTGTCAGGCAAATGCAGTAACAACTAGAAAAAGTGCCGCTTGGCACAGGTCTCCACCAGGGCAGGTCAGGTTGTGGCCTCCTGGTGGCGCTATAATAGGCCAATGTGAAAAGGGTGCCATTTCTGCTTAGGCCTTGGATGGCAATTGGATGATTTGAGTCATTATGTTCCAAAAATGACAATTTTGACGTAAAATTTCCCTTAATTGTCAACGGCGTTTTAAAAACAAACATTGAACTAAAAACAAACATTAAACCTGTATATAGGAGGGGCTATAGCACCCCTCAAAATGTGGCATCCAGGGAGTGTGTGCAAAATTTGGCATCGACCTTGTTAACAGTGCTGGAGTTTAGCTGTACACAGACGAACACACACACGGACGGAGTGCAAAACATACTCTCTCCCCATGCCTTCGGCCTGGTGGAGACAATAAAACACAGTTAATACAGTAATGGCTTTCACCTTTGCAGTCAAACGTCCCCCACGCTCGCCAACTTCCAACCTCAGCAAACAGCATGACACACACTCAAAAACCACAATGACCTATGCACACCGCCCGCCTGCCTGTTCCATTCAATTCAGACAAATTCAAAATAGGAAGCACAGGAGACATAAGTGGATCATACTATAATAATATACGAGGTAGTACTCTCTGTATTCAGAGCAGCCAATGAGAATAAGCAGGGACAGGATAGAGACATTGGTACGTTGCACTTGAGCTCCTTTCTGGAGGAGACAGGCGTCTGGGGCCGAGGTTGAGAGGTGACAGGACAGCAGGGGATGTGTGTGTGTGTGTGTGTGTGTGTGTGTGTGTGTGTGTGTGTGTGTGTGTGTGTGTGTGTGTGTGTGTGTGTGTGTGTGTGTGTGTGTGTGTGTGTGTGTGTGTGTGTGTGTGTGTGTGTGTGTGTGTGTGGTATCGGTAGCAGTAGCAGCATGCCATCAGGCTGCAGATGAGGATGGTGATGGGAGCGTCTCAGCAAGCACAGAGCTGGTTGAGATCTGCTCAGACTGCCCACACACACTGTGTAGGCAGGAACACGTGCATGTGCACGCGCACACAAGTCCACAGGCACGGGCGAACACGACACACGCACCGGCACGCGCGCACGCACCCACACATTTAGACAATGTTATATTCACTATCACTTCTGCACTGTTCCATGATCTTTCTATTGTGCCCGGTCATTAGCATGCTGTCACCATCCTTCATGATGCCTGACGCATGCACGCACGCACGCACTTTAACTCATTCTCTCTATCTATCTCTCTCCGCTACACACACACGCACGCACAGATAGAGAGTTGCACATATGAACACAGATGCACACACACATACAGTGGAAAGCCTGCATATTTCTTTCTAATTGGCTTTTCAGGATGACGCCACCATAACTTGGAGACGTCAGTATATCGCCAGATACATTATTAAAGCTTCTGTCTGTCTGTCTGTCTAAGTAGCATTTTGTATGTATGTCCATCCGTCCGTCCCGTCTACGGTCTGTCTTTGTCATTGTGAGCCATTTTATCTGTGGTTTAGTGCACTTGTGCGGTGTGTGTGTGTGTCTTTGTCTGGGTCTGGAACAGGAGCCCATTGGTCTGGTCTATATGGCTATAAAGATACTGTGGGTGGCATCTGCTATCATCTGGTTCGCACGCACTCACGCATCTGGTTCGCACGCATGCACGCACACGCACATGCACACATAATCATGAGTGGTACAGCATGGAGTATCTCGTCTACATGGCATGGCTGATGCACATGACTGGCTGCTATAGTTACCCAATTGTTTCATCATTTGGGCTGTTTCTCCAAGTGTGAAAGCTTTGGTATCAGCACTTGTTTAGCAGCTTTTGAAAAGATATAGAACTGTCACCTGTGTGTGCATGCACCGCGCACTCACCGACCCATGTGCACTCGACGTGTGTTGAGGGGGGCAAGCCACACACCCTGTCCACAAGAATCTGAACACGGGTGCATGAAGTCATGTGCTGTGTGGAAATATATTGATACACAGCATGACTACCTAAAAATACCGATAATGAACGCTGGGAGGGAGGGAGAAAGAGGGGGGGGGGGGTGTTGTTGTGTGGTGAGGTCAGGATCATAGTCATGGCCACGGGGAACACAAGTGAATTACAAAATAATGGCTGAAAATAGAGGTGGTGACAAAGGACGGAGTGATTGGCACAACAGAGGTTGACAAGATAGTTGGAAAAATCTGTTATTTCTGTTGAGCAATGGTGTGTGTGTGTGTGTGTGTGTGTGTGTGTGTGTGTGTGTGTATATGTCCATGCAGCAGATGATGACAGAAGAGTATGGGAGAGTATAAAGGATTGAAGGAGATAGAGGCTCCACTGCAGGTGTGGTGGTTGGCATCTACCTGCCTGCAGCCTGTCATTTAAAACACACAGGAAAGGCCTATAAACTAACAACCAACAGTGTACTGTATGAATAATGAACTGAAAGGACGTGTGTTTGTGTGTGTGTGTGTGTGTGTGTGTGTGTGTGTGTGTGTGTGTGTGTGTGTGTGTGTGTGTTTCCATGCATGAGTGCAGGGCATGTGTGTGTACAACAGTGTGCTGCCAGTTTTTGTTGTCATCTGAGTAGACAAGGTCAGGCTTTCAGACAAACGCTGTCACTGACTCTATCCATCGTTCTCTCCCCTCTACCTACTCTCTCTGTCCTTCTCTCTCATTTCTCTTTCAGTATTGTTTAGAGCACTGGTTGCCAAACACTGGGTCGGGGTCCATTTGTGGGTTGCTGACAATCTTTTTTGGGTCCCTTTATTTTTTATTTTTTTTTAATTCTTTCTAAAACATTTTCTAAAAAGCTAAATCTTAGTAAAACAGTAGTAGACAACAAGTAGTAGTGAAAATAGCCGATCTACATGCTCACAATGTGGCGCGAAGCAACGTGTTGTGAACTTGTAGATCTGCTATTTTCAGTTTGGGTCCCGGGCAAACGTCTAATTTATCTTTTGGGTCTTGAGCTAAAACGTTTGGGAACAACTGGTTTAGAGTCCTGGCTGTGAAAACCTCACTGGCCCTCCCGTTCCCCAATGCTCTTCTTTTCTCGCTGCATTTCTTTCCCTTTTGTCTCCACGGTCTTTGTGTCAGTCAGATATGAAATAAAATGACAACTCTCTGATGCTTCAACGTTGTTTGTCAGGGAGAGATTTCTGACTTGTGGTCAGTTTTTGAACTGTATTCTCTACACTGTCTACAGCATTTTCATGTTGTCCTAATCTGGCCTGAACACATCCACATGCCTCTGTGGCAAACAAAGACTGGCTGTTTATTAAGCTTAATTCATATAAAAATATATGAAAGTTGAGAGTTCAGTAGAACTCTTCATTTAAGCGACGTGATTGTCTCTATGAGGTGGTTGGTTGTGGGATCCTCCTATAGTGGCGGGACGGATATTTTCCAGTAATGCTCACTCCACACGCAAACACGCTTTTTTGTATTCAAAATGGTCCAATTTTCATCATTTCTGCTTTATTTTTGTTAGCAACAGTGAGGGAGAGACAGAAAGGCGAACAGAGAGCAGGGGATTCACACTCAGCAGTTTGGGTCTGAGAGTCAAAACAGGGATCAGCTCATGCTAAAATGCAGAAATGCTGTGATAAACAAGTAAGCAGGGCTACGCTCTAACCATACTGTAACTTAAAAGCTCGAGGGGAGAAATGATGTCATGGAAGAGACAGCAGGTGACAAAGTCGTTCAGGGCTGTAGGAGTGTCTTTCTGTTTTCACGGTTGACTGTGGATGGGACCGTGCAGACTGCGGAGTGAGGAGGCGCGCTGGTCAGGGTCTTGCTGATGCAGACAGTGTTTTAAGGTTGGCCCTGAACAGGCCAACAGCTGGCAGCCAACAATCTCTCTGACTCAGGTATTTCTCTAAAAGGCCTGAGTCAGAAGCATGGCAGGAGGACACACACACACACACACACACACACACACACACACACACACACACACACACACACACACACACACACACATTCTCACTTCTCAAGTATGCATGGCTTGTGTACTCTTAGGTACCCTCACAAAAAGCATGCAGTAATCCTGGTCTCTAACTGCGTCCCCCTGGCCAGCCGGTTGGGAAAGGAACTGGTTGGAATAACGTGTTCCTTGCGCTATGTCCTAACCAGGGAAACTCCCCCCCCCCTGTCAGAAAGAAGCTTAAGAGAGTAGTGTGGAGTTGAAAAGAAATGGATATATTTCAACTGTAGGATTATGGAGTTATTGTAGCTTAAAATAAGATTATTACTCAGAATGGAAAACCATGTACATTGTACCTCCATATACATTGTATATGGAGGTACGCAGAAGAGCGAGAGAATTACTAGCAAATCCCTGTCTCCACATCTCCATATTACTGTATCTTTTAAACTCTGTAAAGATTGGCGGTTGTGTGTGACTGTACTGTACTGTATATCAAAGTCAAAGTCAAACGATTTGTCACACAGTGAAATTTGTTCTCCGCATTTGACCCATCTCTTGGAGCGGTGAGCCGCAGCCAAGGAGCGGTGAGCTGCAGCCGTGCCGTGCTAGGGAATCATTTGATTAGTAGATTCGACCCCCCAATCCAACCCTTTGATGTTGAGTGCCAAGCAGGGAGGCATTGGGTCCCATTTTTATTTTTACAGTCTTTGGTATGACCCAGCCGGGGATCGAACCCCCGACCTCCCAGTTTCAGGGCGGACACTGTAACCACAAGGCCACTGTCTGGTCAATATATGCAAGTAGTTGTAAGCCCTGGTTTAAGTAACCATTCCCCTGATCATTTAAAATCCTCTGATCTCCTTCCTGCTGTATAAGATGTCGCTTCCAGCCCTGGAAAATATAGAAATCCCTGTCTAATGATTGAAAAAGGCAACAAACACATCGCAGAGTGGAATTGGAATAGCAGAAGTTTCTTCTAAAACTGGAGTGTATGTAGCATGCAAGTTGCAGCATTCTCAAGTCTGATGGTCCAAAAGAAAATGTGAATGCGCAAACTAGAAGTACGAGTAGGCGTCACTTTGATCAAAGCTGCAATATATAAACCAGTAAGACGCGCAAACGCGGGAAGCGAACGCAGCTCGTACATATTTGGGTTTTGTCTGTCTGTGTGTCTGTCTGTCTGTCCCGCTTTTGTGCCCATATATGGAGCTGAGTGATTACGTCACCATGACTCAGCCATAACCATATAAGGAGTCCCCATCACTCAGCTCCATATATGGGCACAAAGGTGGGACACACACACACACACACACAGACAGACAGACATGATCTGCTAGGTCTCATAGTAAGTGCTCACTGCGTTCGCAAAAAATGAATAACATAATTTTCATCATTCAGTGCAATTGACAATGACAAGTACTGCCAGAACCTTATGAGTACAATACTGTCAATACTATAGTAAAGTACAATCAGTAAGACGCCTGGGGTCAAGAAGCAACCTCGCCTGCACTGGCCATATATCTTGAGTGTACAGAGTGTGATGAGGTCAGATCAAGATATGGAATGTCAGAACAGGTCAGCTCTATATATATGGAGATCTAAGGGTGGCAGTAGGGGAAGTGTATTGAATATACATGGTTTGATGAGGGCCCAGGTAGGGCCAGGCCTTAATTTTCGGGCCTATTGAGAACTAGTTTTCGCCAGGTATCAGTCAAAATGGAGACATCGAAAAGGCAACGTTTCATAGTTATCTGCGACCTCCGGTCGCAATAATGTCCACTGACCAAGCCATCATCTTGAGCAGCAGAAATTTGGTCACAAGCGGGAGATCTGTTTTTTGAATCCTGGGTATAGGAAGTTATAGTACGTTTACTACTTAGTAATTGAAAACATGCTGGATATTCTTGGAGAGGCCAAAATGTATATGATATCTCATCATACCCTGGCCGATACTGATTTTGGTGACCCCATGGCCACACAAAAAAACTGCCTGGATCAAAATGTATTATTACAACTTATTATTTTGTAACCCCTAACTTTAAGCTTGTGAGGCTTTAAGCGTGGCAATGTCAGTAGGTTGAACATGTTTGGTCTGAATGGGTGTAAGGAGCAGCATGGCCTCATTGGCCTGAAGTCAGTGACTCGTAGTTAATTCATTTTACGTACGTACATTTTACACAAGTATATTTTTTCATGAATATACATATCTACATTTCTGAAATGATATAGGCTACTGTATACTGTATAGTGTCACATAGTAGTGATGAACTGCCTTTCCTCTGAGGTCTAGTGTGGCAGTATATTCTGTGAAAGCCTCTAAGTTGTAGCAAATATTACATTAGTTGCACCAATGTCACCAAGACTAATTTCAGTACATTTATCATTTCTGAAGATATTATATGAGTATATCATACAGTATATTTAGAATTTATCGCCGTTTGCAAATGCTGGCAGTTCATTTTGATTGCATGAAAAGTGAAATATGCTTTTATAATAAAACAAACAGGCAAAAGGCCTATATGGGTTGTGACAGACATTTGACAGTGACTGTGAGGTTCAGCCAACCGCCGCCCCACTGCATGTAGATTTCATATTTTTGCGTTTATGTCTGAATCTGTCGGTTTCTGCCGAGTCTGCATACCTCCAGTCAGATCAGCTCGGCTTGTTTCCGAGGACTGAATAAGTTAAGGGGCGTGTGTGTGTGTGTGTGTGTGTGTGTGTGTGTGTGTGCTTGCTTAGAAAGAATGTGAGAGAGTATAAGGCCTACATACTGAGAGAGAGAACGTGCATGACAGACTGCCCAAGTACCCACAGATATTATATATTGTATCGGTGTATGTATATTATATGTTGTCTACTATGAAAATTGCAATATGACAAGTTGTTTATAGAACATAATGCACATACAGAAATGTCCTAATCGTCCCTAAAGTCCTAAACTGTGTGTGTGTGTGTGTGTGTGTGTGTGTGTGTGTGTGTGTGCGCGCGCGCGCATGCGTGTGTATGCATGTGTGTGCAGAGGTAGGAGTGATGATGTTAGGAGCTGTCGTCTAGGATTTGCCCACAGTGAGAGCTAATCGTGTGTGTGTCAGAGCGTCTCCAGGATTCTCTAAAGGTTACAGAGAAGTATGTTGCCAACTCTGTCCCTGACCTAATTTCTCTCACTAGTGGTCCTGCATCCTCCTTCACTGTGTCTTAAGTAGTGTGCGTGGCGTGCGTGCGTGCGTGCGTGCGTGCGAGTGTTTGTGAGTGTGCAATGTGCATGTGTTGAAAATTAGGGGATTGGAAACTGGAGCATAACTAAGCTCCAGACAGAAAGAGAGAGAGAGAGACAGACAGACATAGTGTTTGAGGATCCGCGTGTGGTGTTGTGTATGTTTAATAGTAGGCTACTATTAGCAAGTTTAGCAAGCAGCACTCTCCTGATCTAAATCAAACAGCTACACCTGCCAGCAATTAAAACAAATAGCAGACCTGATTTTCAACTTCCATCATCTGTTTAGCCTGAGTTATACTTTGAAAATATGAAAAATAGTGATACATAGCCCGGACACATGGGTATCCGTAGTACACCAACCCTCCAATGTTGCATGCCGAAAATAGCAGATCTACAAGCAATGCAACATTGTTGCTGTGAGCTTGTAGATTAGCAGACAAGTAGGCAGACTATTAGCTCAATGGTAAAAATGTCACCATATGCGCAGGAAACCATGAAGACACTCCAGGCCAAATCAACACCTTATAAGTGATCATATAAGGGGTACCCATTGTGAGTTTTGGGCCCAATTATAAGGCATACCAAAGGGCAAGTAAAAATCTCAAGGCACACCTGTATTCATGAATATCATACAAAATATAGCTTCTATTATCATTCTGTAAATGTTTATTTGTATTTATTTATATATAAAAAAGATGTCATATAGTTGTATTACAAAACCATAATGCACACCTGGACTTGTCTCGTGGCCCACCGTTTGGTAAACACTGACTTAACTGCCTAAAATAAGCGAGAGTAGTAATGTGATACAGCAGTAGATTGGAATATGTCCTTGTGGTTCTACCTGTCCTTGTAAAGCTACACCATACATATAAACTCACTGAGCCAGCACCATCTTTTGTACAATATTTGCCTACCTGCAAAATGTGAGCGTCCGTTCCTGTTGAATGAGAGCCAAATGGCATGACTCCACAGCAATGATCTCATCTACTGCCTCAGCTCTGCATTTTTAAAACACATAATGCATGCATTTCCTCCCTCGCCCGCATTTCTTCACGTTCCTCGGTTCTTTGTCGCGCACCGGTGCTTAACACATTGATTTAGATGCAGGGAGTCAGCCAAGATGCCCCAAGGCTGCTTTACCCTCCACAACCCAATTTATAGTTGCCCCCACTTTCTCTGTCAGCCCGCGGTGCAGAGCGGAGGACCATGGTACATAGTGTGCACGGTGTGTTTTTGTTTCTCCGTTTGTTTCATTGTTTCTGTTCCAATTCCGTACCAATAAATGTCATTGTAACTGTTACTTGGAATATTTTGTAAATAGATCAGATCAAATCAAGCCTATTAAGCTGTGTTTGAGGAGATGTTTTCTCGTGTACAAACAGGAACAGAGAAAAGTAGCACATTTGGGGCCAAGTTCAACCAATGGACTTGAGAATGTCTGAATCAAGATCCCACACTAGAGTTATCCTACATCCAGCTTTTGGTTACTGTCACAAATTTCGTCTTAAACAAACATTAAATTCCCATTGACAATGAATGGAGAATGGGCCAATGATAGGCATAGTGTCTATTTTACGTCATGATGATGTACGATCATAAGAGCACCCCTCACTTCACACAGGTGTGATTTTATTTGAACTATATGGATATGCATTCACACAGCTACCCACCAAACAACAACAACTAGAACTGCACTCTGTCGAGTGCATACTTGCTTGTTGCACACTAGTAGTGCACAAGCAGAGCGCGCAAGTACTTTCGACCGCTACAAATTGTCAAATCTCAGTTTATCTGTGAAGGAACGTTTGAAATGTTGAAATATTAGAATATATTTGTCAAATATTTGCTACCTACCTACTTTATGCTTGTAAAAAAATACTTTGCGCCACTTTTCATGTGTATGCACCGTCCCAGCAAATCACGTAATGACTACTTGTGCCTAATACGGCAGTGGTGCCAGATTACTGTACATACATGTATAGGAGCATTACCTTTAATCCTCCCAACACTAAAGCATATCGTCATTACGTCACCATCGAAAACCAATTACACTCTGGCATTGGGTCATTTAATCCACATCTTTATTACGTCGTCATTGAGAGCTAGTTATACCAGCTAGTTATACCAGTGCCGGGTGGATTAAAGGAACTGCCTCTATGTATACGGTATGTAATTTGTAAGTTGATTAGCGGTATACTGTGGTTACTTTGCGCCGTATGCACCGTCCCAGCATTTTCGATGCGTATGCACCGTCCCAGCAAATGACGTAATGACTAGTTGTTCCTGATAAAACCAATGGTTTTCGATGGTGGTGACGTAATGACGATATGTTTTAGTGTGTTAATCCTCCCAACATTTTGGGAGGATTCAAGGTAATGCTCCATTTATACATGTATGTAATCTGGCACCACTGCCGTATCAGGCACAAGTAGTCATCACGTCATTTGCTGGGACGGTTTTGCATATATCAAAAGTGCTGGGACCGTACGGTGCATACGCATCAAAAGTGCTGCGACCGTGCATACGCGTCCTGGGCGAAACTAGTACTTGCGCACTCTGCTTGCGCAAGTAACAACTAGAAATTCGCAATTCTGAGAAATTTCTACTTGCTAGTGTGGTTCCTAAGTAAGTACTGTATGATGATGTATTGGCCCATATGACAGAGGAATAATAAAACCAAAACATTTTGGGGTTAAGTTATTGGTGTTAAGTTATTAGTGTGGTTGTCCTAAGGTCAACCACACTAATAACAACAATTCACCCTCTACCCCTGCCACCTCCCCATCCTCCCTCCCTCATCAGCATGCTCTCTCAGTTATAACTTACCTGTGTCTTTGTAGCCTTGTGTAGAGGTTGTAGAGCCTCATCCCTTGGCTTCATTAATTCATACTTCATTGTATATGACCGCTCATATATAAAGTATATAAATTACCCTTAATTCTTCCCCAGTGCACATGGAATCATAACATGCTCACTTGCTCAGCCGCTCTCAATACACAGATAGAAAGGAAGAGAGAGATATGCGGAGGGAGAGGGCAGGGCAATCAACAGGGGGATGAATCACACCAGGAATAAGGAGACGGCCAATGTAGGCAGAGGTAAAAAGAGGTCAAGAGAAATAAGCAAAGCGAGGGAACATGGGAAATCAAGTGCTGGGGAAAATAGAGGGGCCGGGTACCAAAAGAAAAGAGAGAGAGAGAGAGAGGGGTTTGGAAAAGACACAACAAAGGCAAAGTCATCACTTGTATTTTGTCATACAATATCTTCAAAATGTGAAGAATCAATGCTAACCAACAACTTACGTTACCAACAATCTCTGAATAAGTGAAAAGGAGAGAAAGAAACGCTGGGAACAGCATTTTGTGTTATGAGAGAGAACTGAGAAGAGAGAGAAAGATTGTAGGAGACAGAGAAAATATTGAAGGCCTTGACAAAACGCACAGAGGCGACAAAATAAATGACATAAAATGCAATCTGCAAGCAGAGAAACACCCTCCCCTCTTCTTTTAGATGTATTGTCCTAGCTAGCCTGTCCCTGTCTATCAGTTTGTCCATTAAAACCAGAGCTGGTGCTCATCAGAATGCAGGGACCATTAATTGCTTTGTTTGTCTTATCGGATTTCTCGCTTCTCTTTTATGGATATTACTATACAAATTAACTGTCCATTCAGTTTGCAGTACTTTCAGTGGAGAAAATGAACCTGTCATCAATGTAATGACTTGGGATGGGTGGTTGGGACTTGGGAGTGTTTGGTATGCAATGTATTGTTGGTCTGCGGTTAGAACTGTTTTCAGGACATTCTAGAGAACTGCCACTCTATGGAACTAGTTCTGAAGCCTTCTAATTTCTCCAAGGAGAACATAAATTAGCCTTTTTCAAACACCTTTACAAGGTTGTGTGGGCGAATAGCATGCACATAGCAGCATACCTCTGTAAAGGATCAATATTGCCACAAAACGTAGCTTTGTGTTTTTGTGGAATGTGGTTTTGGGTGCATTTGTGAGTGTGCACACATGTATACATGCATACCTTGCCGGTTTGACAGTATCCTGAGCATGTAGAGAAACTGCAGTGTTAAGGTACTTTCAGACGGGCATCGATTAACGCAGACGTTGTCGCCTTGATCAACGACCAGTCTGCCCCAGGTCTGCTCCCTGGAAATAAAATGTCTGGGTTTCAGACGAGCCCTCAGACGAGCCCTCCATCGGCGTCTCCAGTCATCTCGGTTCTCCATACATCTGGCCAGCTCATTTGAGCTTTCTGCACCAGCATCTTTCTTTAGTACGTCCACATAGGTAGGTGTGGGACGTCCTCTCGATCGTAGGTTTATGTATGTAAACCCGGTTTTATGAATGAAAAGTGAACCTGTAACCATGTGACAATAACCCTCGGATCAGGAGCATTATACCAAATTAATCACACCCCTGGGTGCGACGTCACTCTATAATTGCGTCCCACACCCACACACTCTTCCTCTTTTCTGACGACTGGAAAGGCATGACAGGGCCAGCCTTCACCGCCGAGTGACAAAGAAGGGTTACAGGTTCACTTTTCATTCATAAAACCGGGTTTACGTACTGTACGTAAACCTACGTTTTATTAAGTGAACCTGTAACCATGTGACAACATGAACAGTATGCGAAATTAGACACGAGGAGAGTGAAGTGGCCAAACCTATACAGGTAGGAGAAAAAAAAAAGCCATACATGAGGAGTAAAAACTCATCACAGTAATACAGCAGAACACAACCAACTGAGTTTGGTATTGGTATTTGGTATTGTCAACTGAAAATCATGTTAACAAAACATTCTCCAGGTTAATTCCAATAAACTGAAAAGTTCCAATCACAGGAAACAAACATTCTGGAGCACAACCTACGGGTGCCCATATTTAACTGAGACCAATACAAACTCAGGTGAAAATGCTGCCTCTCAAGGGCCACACATGTGAGGCTTCGGGTGCCATATCCTGCCATCTGACTGGAAGACACCATGGCTGGCCCTTCAGCATCTCGTAGATCCCTCCCATCCATGGTCTCTGTGGCCAATTCAGTGCCACCAATAGTACCTGGGCGTGCAGCAACCTCACCATCCTGAGGAAAGCCGCCAGGAGAGGAAGTGGGGGAAAAGCATACAGCCTCTGCTGAGGCCATGCATGAAAGGCTCAGTGCTGCTACATTCTGGGGTCCCGGAAGGTAGAAAGCCTTCAGGGTGACAACATTGGACCGTGCCCGCACAAGAGCAACTGGCGCACTCTTGCATGCAGCGATGGGGACCTCATCCCACCATGACCGACCAACGTGACGTGCAGTGTGTGATGCACTCCATTATAGCGACCTTCCTTTTCTGCGTCAGGCATGCTTTCATGGTGACAGAAGTCCCAAATACATTAGGCCAGTGTAGGCTTGTGTAGACTTTTTGCATCAGCTCCTCACCCTTGATTTTATCATACTCTGCGAAGAGAAGTCGCTTGGCCTCCTTCAGTGTCTCACGTTGTTCTGCAGACGGTTCTTGATCGAATGCGTGGCGTGCTTCCTCTACTCTTTGACGTGCTGCCATGACATCCGGGTGTTTCGCTCTTGTGGGGCCTTTGGTCTTCTTCATCACCGGCACATACCTCGCTGTTGCAGCCTCGTGTGCTTCCATGAACTTGCTTTCATGGTGACAGAATCCAGAAGAAGTCCCAAATACATTAGGCCAGTGTAGGCTTGTGTAGGCTTATAGGTGGAGAACACATTACACAATACACACTTACCAAATAGGAATGTGAGTATATCTCACGCTCACGTGCAACGAGCGCAAAGCTGTCACCAACGGGAACATGAGTTATGTGTATCGCACGCGATGAACACAATCGTCGCCTGCAACAAACAACATAGATGATGAGACAGCCTCACGGTACGCCAAGGGGGTGACACAGAGGAGGCAGCCCAGAGCATGCATCCAGTGCCGTGAGGAAATGATAGTCAAAATCACAAGCTGGTATAAGCTCTTACCGACCAGGAGGAAGAAACTGGTTGGAATAAAGTGTGTCCATTCTGTCCAACCGGGGAAACTCCTCCTGTCAGGTGAAAAGAAGCGGCTTGGACTCCTCATGCACTGAAGGAAGCATGAGGTCAGTCTGTTGCTCTCCCCGAGTTGGCAGAGGGAGTGTACTGCCCAGGATTACATTAGATAATTAACACTGGGTGAAAAAAGGTGATCGTGGGATAATAAATATATAAAAAAGAAAGTGACTTTGAGTGAGTTCTGTAGAGAAAGATCCATGAAGATCTGATCTCTGTTCATACTGGGTATTTAAATATTAATGACTGAAAATGAGTGGTATTCCCTTTTAAGAGCAGAACTGCATGTGTGTTTATGTTTATATTAAAAATAGCAGATCTAAAAGCTCATAGCACGGCACTCGGTGCCGCGCTATGAGCTTGTAGATCTGCTATTTTTCAATAGCTAAAGCATAACATAATGCTAACACCAAAAGGGGTTCCCGCCCAAAATGGGTTTTAAAGTGCAGAAGATGTATTTGTGTTTGACGTACAGTATGGGGTGTTGCTGGCCTGTGGGGTGTAATTGTTTTTCCTCCAGTAAGACTGTAATGTGTGTTCTTTATATCCTTGTACCCCCTGCAGGCAATAATGCATGAGTGGCTCTTCACACCCAACGGCTTGGATAAGCATTTGTACCCCTGTGAATCTCTCTGACAACAGGTATTATGGTATAATTTTATGTGTAGCCTAATGGAGCTCAAATAAGCCCTGAGCCGGTGTTCTGCCTGTCTCTTCAATTATATCACTGTCACTGACCCTGCATTGCTATTAATATTACTTTGCACAATGAAAAGAAAGTTGATTAAAAGTAAAAAACGTCTGTGATTATGATGACGGAGACAGAAGTGAAATTGATATAATACTAATTGTTGCAGGTGAGGTACAATACTCCAAGGCGCTTATAAGAAAATGTCAAGTGGCCAACCAATTCACAGACTAATCACAAATCAGTATTTCCTGGTAAGCAGTGTTCAATAACAGGTGTCTCCCTGTCTCTCCAGCACAGAAAATAATATTGGTATACCAATTTTATCCAATCAGGAGAGAAAAATTGTGATGAATCAATAAATAAAACAAAAATGTGCATTCTGAACACTGTAATGGCTAGGCGCCACCAGCTATAGGCGCCTAGCTCTATTATGTTTAAACTGTAAACTCCTTCCATCTAACAGCATGGATGAGTTATAGTTCAACATCTTCCTCACCAGACATGCCTACACACCTACAGGTATGATAGATGTGTGTTTGGGCTCACACATGCACGCACGCACGCACGCACGCACACACACACACACACACACACACACACACACACACACACACACACACACACACACACACACACACACTGGTCACCAGAGATTGACCTAGCTTTCACATCATTCAGTTCAACGTACGCAAGTCATTAAAATGGCAGACTTCAAGCAAGCTGCCTGCTCTAGCCACACCTGCTTGCCATTCCCTGGTTCAGACAGCACTCTATTGCTGTCAGAGAAGAGGAGTATAGAGGTATGAGGTCAGAGAGAGAGAGACATGAAGGAAAGAGGGAGATCACGCACACATATGCTCTCCCTCCCACGAGAGAGAAACAGATGGACAGTATTAAAGTTACTTCTTCATATCTCAATTATTTACCATCAAGCAATGAGTAAATGTGTGTTTATGTATTGGGATGAGTTGATGATGTGTAAGGTACAGTAACGGTGAATTGACAGGGAAAGAGAGGGAGGGAGTGAGGGAAGGAGACAAATCAGAGCAAGAGAGAGAAAGTGGAGAGAAGGTCAGAGAGAGAAATTAGAAGAGAGAAGGTCAGAAACGGAGTGGAGAGGAGGAGGTGAAGGTTATAGGGGTTACAAGGATGAAGTGTTGAGTTGAGCTGTTTTGACAATGGCGGGTGTGGGGTGGTGGGGGGTTCTCTGCAATCATGGCCCAGTTTAGGAGTCATCAGGGCTGACTGTCAGTCAGCCTGTCAGGTCCGTGACGCACCACATGTGCTGGTTATTGAGCCCTGCTCTGTGATCACACAATGGCCATTGTGTGAAAGTCATTAACCCGTCCTTCCCCTCCCCGTTCAGTCTGTGGAAACAGCACACACATGCTGCTCAGTAAGGTTCGGTGCTGTCAGTCAGTCTCCTGCCAGCCTCTGGTGTGCGTGCGTATGTGCGTGCGTGTGTGCGTGTCTGTTTATAGAGAGAGAGAGTGACAGGGAAAGAGATGATTTACTGCATGTACTGTATTTGCGGAATAAAAAACATGCCCGGAGATGGCCAAAAACCTGTGTGTGAGAGTGTGAGTGTGCATGAGTGTGTGTGTGTGTGAGTGTGTGTGAACGCATTAGGGGTGCAAACAATAAATGGAGAGTATTGTTTCAGACTATTTGACCGTTGCAATAAGCTGATGAAATTAAGAGTCAGTGACAGTTAATTCCTCAGCCCCCCACTGGGATGGACACAGAGATCCTGCCAGAGAAACTAAACCTTTTGTGTGGACATTCCGGGTGGAGTGGCGACCTCTTTGTTCGTAATGTCTCACATTTGTCATTTTCATCCAGATGCACAGTGCTGCATTCATCTATGGATGCATAAGCCCAGGCATGGTTATGCTTATTCGTACTCCGGCGTACGGAAATAGCAGATCTACAAGCTCACAACACGCAAGTTTGTAAATGTTTTGTATAAATCTGGCTTTAGTGGTATCAAGCGTACACACTGAGCCGCTCATTCTCCAGGGTTGGTTGAATTGACTATAGCTAGAACAGAGTTTGGTACAGATTGATAAGGTCCTTTGGGAGCACAACAAATAAATGATCTGAAAATGCATTGCGATTATGAATATTTCACATCAAACTATCAATTTATTGATGCCTAATTCTTACAGGACAAATCTGCCTTTGGTCATTTTAAAATACAATAAAATTGTTACTTTATATTTTTCTTCTTTTGAGCCAAATCCAGATTTGTGTCTTTAATGTAGGTCTACATTGATGGCTACAATCACTTCAGGTAAGAAAAAGGACCACATCAAAGTTGCATTTATACGTTGTTTCCACACCAGTTAAACATTTTGAAACATCTACTGGCTGCCATTAACATTCCACAGTGGCTTTCAATTTTAAGGCCTATTATACCTTGTTATGAAAATGATAGGCTGTCACATTCAGGAGAAGGTTAAGCGTCCTAATTTAAGGGCTGAGTGATCGGACATGAAAAGACTGGACATGCTTTTTACCATAAATAATTCCAATAACGATGGTTTATATTCCTTTTTGTTATCCGCTGGATGTTGGGAGTATCTGGATTTGCTATTAATGGTTGAAAGAAAATACTTCACTGCTGCCTATGCCTCCAGACAATAAGAATGATCGTACAATTATACTTTTAAGTCTTGTGAAAATTGCTTGTTGCAGATTTTCCGTAAGTGGGACACATACATTTGATGTCCTGAATTTGAGGTGAGCTGTATCCAAGCATGAACTTCAATTACATGTTGTAAGGGGATTATTCCATGAGTTTATTAGTCCTCCACAGTCACACACATGCACACACACGCATGCGAGTGCACACAAGCAAACACACACACAAACACTACTGCACACAAAACTATGGATAAAACTATCGTAGTGGCCTGTTGGCCACTATAACTTCTTGATATATATGAGTTATGTTGTTCACAACACACAAACAAACAGACCAGTACAATATTATAGCATGCATTCAAAGCCCTAAGCTGAACCCCCGGCCTCCCGCTTGATAACCGATAGCAGTCAGGTCTGTTCTGTTGAGGGGTAAAACGTGTGATAGGTCTATTGCCGTAGACCCGTAGTGCATTGGACATTTGTAGCAGGAGATTGTTATATAAATGATTCATTAATTTATAGCTGTTCAGAAATATAATGTTAAAATGTTTTTGTTTTGTTTTGTCTTGATATCTTGGCCGGGACATTTGTTTAGCCTGTCTCCACTCTCCACTGACTCACGGGAGAGTAGGGGGATGGCATTCAGCACAATGTCCGACATTAAAATACATCTATTCAATACTTTCTCCATTATAATTTTAATTGTTGTAAAAATCCCAAATAGACTTGGACCTTGCTGAATTGTTGATGCCTGTATGTACACCCAGTATAGTGGCTGACTTGCCAGTCTCCTGTTTTTCTTCAGAATATTGGTAGGAGCCTATTGGAGGACACTGACTTACAAAAAATAATATTGCCTTAACCACTCAGCTATTAGAGCCCCATAATGATTTAGCCACTTTCAACATGCCATCCCTATTTTGGGCATGTCGTTATAGGCGACAACATAAAAAAAGTGAAAAAATACAGAAAATACCAGATACGACACAAGATTAATGTAAAGGTATAGTTTATGGATGGATATCAGCCAAGCATTCTCCCTCTTTTAGGCAACACAACAGCACCCAACATCAGGTCCCGCTCAAGGGAAGGAAGAGAATGATAATGGCCATGGCCTACTTCTCTGCCAGGCCACTCTGACTGACGGACTGACAGCGCTTGATAAATGACATTCACTGCCTTGACAGAGCTGAAAGGAACACAGGCGGGTGTGAGGTGATTTAACTGGTAAACATTATCCTCTCCCGAGGCCTGGCCTCTCTCTGGCTATAATGACACTTCTGGTTGTTTCAGCTGAAGGCCGCGAGGCTACGGCTAAGGTTCTAGGCTAGGGTGATGATGTCTGAGCACAGTGGCTCATGATGGAGCGCTAGCTCACTTGCTAGGTAATGAGCGATAGGGGGCATATATGGCACAATGAGAATCCATCGCTAAGCTAAGGCCTACCCATGCTAGGTTATTAGCCGTTGTCCTCAGCGGCTTGCCGGGACAGATGTTTCAAATTAGGGGCGGGCAAAGGGTGGTGAGAAGAGCAGAGAGAAGGAAGGAGGGAGGGAAGGTGAAAGACCGGCATCCACTCTCCATCTGTCCAAAGTGTCACATGGCAATTTGAAACTCATAAGCAGGGCTAGGGAGTGAAGACCACATGTTTTTATCAGGTCACCACTGAGAGAGAGAGACAGACAGACAGGCAGAAAGAAAGAGAGAGACAGAGAGCCAGCCTGTGTGTACTGTCTGGAATTGGGTCTTGATCATTGACCAGTGTCTGTGTATGAACAAATACAACACTTTTGTGTGTTTGTCTGTGGGCACGTCAGATTTGTGAAATATAGGGATATGCAGCAAATGAGGTTTTAAATTAAGCAGTATTACTCTTTAAGCGTGTATTTGCAATTCACTGCAGGTGAGTGACAAGCTTATGACAAACACAAGCTGTCTGATTACCCCTCCCGCTCTACCAAGGATTTCTCTGACGACACGTCCAAACAATGACAAGCACCGGTAATGATAATTACGCCAGATGAACAGAGAAAGAGAGGGGGGAAACATTGCCACTATAAATGTCTGATGTGCGTTTTACAGCTGCTGGGATTGGAGCACAGCCAATCACCAGCCACACACACACACACACACACACACACACACACACACTCACCCATCAATCTTTGAAGCTATTTGCTTCCACTTTACCTCTCATAATGGTGTTTTCAAAGACCTGTCAATCAAAAGCCGCCTGCTCCACTCACCTAGCAACAGTGGGAACCCAGGGAAGTTCATCTGCAAGTGCCCCAGGAAAAAGCACATGGCAATGGAGATAGATATGTAAGGAGGTGCCTGTGTTGGGGATAGGACAGACAGACGAGAGGTAGACAGAAAATGGGCAAAAGAGACGGGGAGGGAGACAGATAGAGAGAGAGCAAATCTTGAATGAAGGAGAAATGAGAAAATCCTTAAATAAATTCAAGGTTGTTTGTTTACTTCTATGCCTGGTTTACTGGGGGAAGGATTTACGAGGCGTGCTGGCCAGGGACTAGATAGGATTCAGTGAATTTCCTCGGCGCTCACTCTGTCCTCGTCGCAGGCTGTGAGTGACTGACAAAACAACATGGCTGGGAAACTTTAATGCTATCTAATCTGAAATACTTTATGATTCATCATCCCCCCCTCTCTCTCTTCCTCTCTCGCTCTGCTCTTCACCCACATCCACAATCTCCTTTTTATTTTAACTGTTACATGTAAATCTGCAGCAGGAAAAAGCTTGTAAATGTATGCCTCAGTGAGCCTTAAGTGGCAGAAATGTATCTTTCAGTGAATGACAGATAAATCCTCTTGAATCTTGAATCTTGGTGTGGCAGAATTAATTTATAGATTTGCTACCGCCAATCATAAAGTGGTGGGTGAAAACAATTCAAGCAAAAAGCATCTTTGGTAGATATTTATATGCTGTGTGTGTGTGTGTGTGTGTGTGTGTGTGTGTGTGTGTGTGTGTGTGTGTGTGTGTGTGTGTGTGTGTGTGTGTGTGTGTGTGTGTGTGTGTGTGTGTGTGTGTGTGTGTGTGTGTGTGTGTGTGTGTGTGTGTGTGTGTGTGTGTGTGTGTGTGTGTGTGTGTGTGTGTGTGTGGCTATATTCCTGTGTATATATATCTGAATAGGCCTTCTGTGAAAACAGACATTTTGTACGCTCCTCTAGTGACTAGAGGAGCGTACAAAATGTCTGTTTTATAGCAGATAAACAACATCTTGTAGACTATAGAGTCTAGTCTACAAGAAGTTGTTTAGCTGCTATAATACAACACCAGAACATGGCTGTCAGGCACCGTTCAAAACATACCCACTCAACACAGCCTGAATTTAATCTCAGTATCTCACACGTGTGCACACACATGCACACACACACAGTCACACACACCACATATACTCTCCGCAATAGTCTAAAGCCTGAAACTAAATGATCTACAAGCCCACAGTACATCGCGATGCAACGCAATGTGAACTTGTAGATCAGACATTTGCAGGCGAAGCGACACAAGTAAATCAGGCATAATCTTCTTTTATCCATCCCCATAGACAAGAATGATTCCAGCAGAAGAGGAAAATACTTTTTACTGAGCTTAAGATAGCATATTTAATATATTGAGCAGTTCTGTTGAATCCCAAATACACTCTGGTTTAAATCTTTTCCGGTCTGAATGGAACGATCTCTCTCAGTGACTTGACCAGGAGGAAGCTGCTATGTGAGAGGAGAGGAAGCCTATTAGAAGCGGGTTTGAGGCATATAACATTGGAAGAATACTGGAAAATGGCAAGTATATCGAGTCCAAGAACAGCGTACCTCTACCCCTCTTTCTGTCTCTCTGGGTGTGTCTTTCAGTCATTCTATGCGTGTGCGTGTGTGTGTGTGTGTGTGTGTGTGTGTGTGTGTGTGTGTGTGTGTGTGTCAGTGTCAGTGTGCGTGCGTGCGAGTGGCTCTCTCTCTCTCTCTCTCTCTCTCTCTCTCTCTCTCTCTCTCACTCACACACACACACCCCCCCCCCCCCCCCCAAACACACACACACACACACACACACACACACACACACACACACACACACACACACACACACACACACACACACACACACACACACACACACAGAAGGGTGGTGGTTGACCACCCGTATCTCTGTCATACACTCGTGCAGCAGAGAGGGGGCTGATGGGAGCAGGAGACAGGCTGTATAGGTATAGGCTTCAGATAAACAGTGAACCATGCAGAATTGCAGCGCACTGGGCTCTCCTCAACACAGTCAGGATATTCTATAATAAGATCATCCCTTCCCTGACGATAAGCATTTAATACCCTGAATTCTCTCTCTGCCTTCCTGGGCAGTTCTGCTGTTGTTGAAACCTAAATAGTTCCGAGTGGATGTTTTTATTTGAGCTAAGACCACATATGATTAGGGATGTGTATATGGAGAGCAACTGTGCGTGCGTGTGTGTGTGTGCGTGCGCACGTGTGTACATTCCTACTGTAGATGTTTGCGCTTGGATAGCATTTCCTGATGCTGTTGTCAACTTGTCTCTGTTGGAGAGAGACATTTTTAGGGGCTTCCTTTCGGCGACACAGAAGGAAGCGAGGTAGCTTGCTTCTGCAAGTTCAACCATTATGCCACACATCCACAGGGACATTGGACAAGAGAGGGGGGAAATGGTGAAATGAAATTCACCAAAATGTTATCAAGGCACATTTGAGAGAGATTATTTATTCATGTCACTGCAAAAATATGTTACTATGTGAGCAAGAAGAAGAATAACAAACCTATTTCTGGTAGCTGTTTTAGGTCGGGTCAATATCAAATTGCGGGACTTTTTGAGTTTAAAAATTTCTGGAAAAAAAGTTATTATTTTCTAATATATTATTATTTTATCTTACAGAGTATTCCTTAGAGATTATGTTTTCAGTAATTGCCAAGCTCAGGCATGTTCTGATTTTAGATATTTAATCAAAAAACAGAGATGGTAACTCATTTTTGGTCAACTATGTTACGGACAAAAACTGTAATTGTCTGTATATGGATAAATGTCAGATTTTTAAACAAATCATTGTTCTTGGAAGAATATGCGTCCGCTTACCTTCATTTTCAATTATAATCTCCAATTATTAACGGAAATGTGTTTTTTTTGCATTAAACCTCCTAATTTCACAGAATGCTGTTACCGGTCCAGATGTTTTCTCCTAAAACTCCTGAAATTCATGATAATTTTATTGAAAAGATTATACTGAGCTACATATTTCACTGCTACTAAGTTGCTAAGTCATTTACTTGGAGTTTATGGAACAACTATATATATGTTTTCTTTAAAAACCTAATGGTAACTTAGTTGACAGCATGGTAACATAGTTGACTAAAGTAACAGAGTTGACTGGACATGAAAAAGTATAATGATTTATTTATCAAATAACCTAATCATGAATAAAATGAATTCATGATTATTATTGTATGTTAGCAAACTGCATATTCCACCTCTTAGTGTATTGAATTAAGACCATTTGATATATTGACAAACAAATACAGATAGTTAACATGGAACACTTGCCAGTTTATTAACACAGATTTTACAGACATTGTAAAATGTGCTCCTAACCTGCAAAAAGAAAACGCTGTGTGAAGTGAGTGGTGCAACTCCGTGGGGGGGTCCCCGGGGGGGTCCCCGGAAGTTTTCGTGCTCAGACGGACACAGACAGCTAGCCAGCCAGCCAGGGACGGACACAGCCAGAGACACACATAGCTGTCTATAGGAGTGGTTGCACCACTAAAAAAACACTCTTAGCTTACCACTATAGATGACTTTCATTCTATGCTTTCACATCGAGGGACAGTGACTGCAGACTACACACTTGTAGACAGATGATTCCTCATGGAGGGCGTCCCCCTGGGATTGGCCCTAGCCAGGAAAGTCACCAGCCTGACAGGGTGGGGGCCCACCCACAGTGACAGGATGACCAGGGGTGTGTAGGACGGAGCCCTGAGGCTTGCCCACATCAACTCCTGAATTTCTTTCTTTCCCTAAGCTTTTCAAACCATTCATACAAGTTTGCCATGTTCTGGTAAGAATCGAGAACACTACGACCATGTGCTACATCAACAGGAAAGGGGGACTGAAGTCTCTACGCCTGCACATGTTTGGCACACAGGCTGTTGACGTCGTGCGACAAGCACCTCTTGTCACTCACGGCCTGTCACGTCCGGGACTCCTGAATACAGGGACTGGTGTGCATTCCGTTACCACAACTGGTCCTTTGCAGAGGTGGCGGCCCAGATATGGGACAGGTTCGGGGCACCCGAGGTGGACCTGTTAGCCTCAGAGAAAAACAAGAAGTGTTGACTCCTTTATCTCCCTGGCAGGATCACCAACCCTAGGCCTGGATGCCATGGAACAGGCACTGGCCCAAGGGTCTGCTCTACGCATTCACTATTGTACCTGATTCCTCCCGTTCTGGCCAGTGTGAGGACTCCAGCCTGGAGGCAAGAAATATTTCCCCTCCTTTACGACCAGCCTTGGTGGCTCCTCCTATGGAGGGACCTGCTCACGCAGGCAGGGCGCAAGATCTTCCACCCACATCCACAGGACCTGGGCCTCTGGGTCTGGCCTGTGAGGGGTCAAACCTGAACGCAGAGGGCCTGCCCCCGAATGTCGTCGCAATGATTCTAGGCGCCAGGGCCCTGGCGACTATAGACAACAGTACAGCATCGCTTGGAACATGTTTGAACGTTGGTGCTCGGCTAGACCTCATCGGGTGGTCCCGTTCCAGGCCTCGGTGTTGCACATTCTGACCTTCCTGCAGGAGATCCTGGATAGAGGCCTGGAAGGCCTCCGTTAAGGTCAACTTGGCAGCCATTTCGGCATACCACGTCGGCATAAAGCAAGATGGTGGTTCGACAGTTCAAGAGAGGCGTCAAGCGTGCCTGTGCGGTTTCCAGATCTCTGGTCCCGTCCTGGGATCTGACTCTGGTACTGGCCCTATCACATCATTCCTTTGAGCCGCTGGAGAAGGTGCAGGACCTGAAGTTCCTTCCGCTCTATTGGTTGCCCTGACAACTGCAAAGCGTGCTAGTGACATGCATGCACTCTTGGTCAGCCCGAGCTGCATGAGATTTAGTGGGAACTCAGGGTGTCTATTAGGCCGAACCTGGTTTTCATGCCTAATAATTTCCCCTCTGTGAGTGCTCCAGTCGACCTAGTGGCATTCCATCCGCCTTTGTTCTCCTCGGTGGAGGACAGGAGACTGAATCTACCCGGTTAGGGCATTTAAACTGTATGCGGACAGAACTGCTCCCTTCAGGAAGGGTGATAAGTTATTTGTGGCATGGTCAAGGGAAAACCCATATCAAAGGTAAGACTTTCAAAATGGATTATGGAGCCATAGAGCGGAATATAGCCCCCAGAGGGTCTGAGGGCACACTCTACTATAGAGGCATGTCTGCATCCTGGGTATGCCTCCCTTTTTGCAGGGTCGGCATCTCGCCGGGGACAAATTACCAACGCTGCTTCTCTGCAGGTGATAATCGTGACATTTTCCCGAAAAACATGTTTGTCTTTTATTATATTTATTTATTTAATATTTAAAACAGTGTTTTTATTTACTGTACAGTTAGAATAGTAAATTAACTGCTGAAAACTATAAGAACATGACATGAGTGTCAACTATGTTACTCTTAGTCCACTAAGTTACCTATACAAGGGTAACATAGTTGACAGTAACATAGTTGACATATTTGCTGTTTTCTGGTCTAAAAATCAACATGGCTGCCTATCACCAAACACCACATGGCATTTTTACAGAAAGATTCTTCTAAATATTAGATCCACATTTGAGAAAAGTTGAAATTAAAAGTTATTTATAACAATATTGTAGTAACACTGTTGACATGCGATAATTCCACACATGACTCACACACTACTTCATGTTAAATATTGAAGAAAGAGGAGAAAGAACATACATTGGAGCCATGCCAGTCTGTTCATCAGTAGTTAATGACATCATGTGTAGCAGGTCATGTGATTTAGAAATGACACACCCCCTTGAGAGGTGCTTTTGTAATGGGTAACTTAGTTGACAGTGACTTCTCGGACACGGATAAAATGTGTTATTTTCCATATAATAGTTGATATATTGCCAAAAACATTATATATGAAATGATTATCTTAGCCGTATAAAAATAAAATTATCAAAACAATTTTTGATTAAGCTCATTTTATTGCTGTTTAACTAATTAGAAGATGGTTGTTATTACATTCGGACAGTAACTTAGTTGACATTTTAGTGATATCCAGCCATTTTTGTATTAATTAATGATAAAATTTGTATAAATAAGTATAGTATTTGTAAAGACAGGATCATAATGATCATAAATAGCATTAGTTTTTTTTATTTTACTAAAAGTACATACAAGTTACATCCCTCGGACTTCAAAACTCCCGCAATTTGATCATATCTATTACTATGAATTAGTGGCAAAGGATAAAATACACCAGAATTGCACATGTAGTTTGATGTTATTGTAAAATATACACATTTAATTTGGGGAAGAAATGTGTACTAGTGTATATTCTATTTTGGACAATTAAAATATACACATTACTCATTATTCAGTGAAACACTTCATGTTTATTTGTGAAGCTGATAACCCCATGTCCATGAGGTGCCTCACACAGTAGGCTATGTCCAGAATGAATAAAGCTGATAACCTCATGTACATGAGGTGCCTCACACAGTATGTCCAGAATGAATAAAGCTGATAACCTCATGTACATGAGGTGCCTTGTATGTCCAGAATTAATCACATTGAACATGACATGATGCACTTTGCATATTAAAGCCTTTCATCTTTCATCCAATTCTACATGAATTTCTATCAACATCAGAGCCAATTTGCATACATACACATTTATTTACACGCACACTTCATTGACTAATAAGATTTCTTAGATTTGGCTTAATTAAAATCACTACCATGTGGGGAAATTATAGACTACAATGTGGCTTAATGAAAATAAAGCTGGTGTGGTAGTTGTCAAGGTGCATACAACAGGGCTATATTTGTCTTCCTTTTGGCAATGGTTCGTGACATTATACAGTGTGTGAAACTGAACTGCATCAAGGCATGTAGGCCTATATAATAACACCATTGGTTATGCCTAAAGAAAAAAATATATTTAACATGACTATCAACACATTAACAGCACGAATAATAATAATAATAATGTTCATAGGCCTATGCCCTGGGGCAGATAGAACATTGATTTCATTCCACTTTAGAAAAACCCAATCATGATTAGCCTATAATTCTCTAATTAATCTTGATTCATTTATGAATTATGGTAATCATAATAAAATGTAAAGGTAGTGGAACTTCAGTCAAACAAAAGTGTGACTCCTTACCCTCATTCACAACTGCTCTAAAGAGCACCTATGTGTCTGCATGCAATTTGTAACTGGCCCCTGTAAAAAGTCTAAGCTTATCACCGGAAATGTATTTCTTTCTTTCTTTAATTTTTTATACATCTATTACTGACTTGAACTGTTCTTTGTTTTTGACTGCCCTGAAAGGCTCTCTTTCATGATTATTCTCGAGGTTTCTTCTTCCTTTTTCCTCAGGTTTTTTTTGTTGAAGTTTTACCACCTCACCTGGTGTTACCTCCTCCATATAGGCATGGAGAACATACTGGGGAATAACAGGGGAATATGTTGGTTAAACTAGGGTTGAATATTTAACACTGAAATGTAGTGTACGGGGGAAAATTGGCCTATAATGTGTTTTGTGTAGTTGGGCCATATGGTCATCAATTTTCTGTTGACAAATGACAAGGTTTGATCACAAGGGGAGCTGTGGGGAAATGTGTGTGAGCAATATTTCCAGGAAGCTATAAAAGAACAGGAAATGAGGCGCCAAGCCTGGGTTCCATTTTGGGCAGTAAGAAGAGGGTTTGGTGTGGTTATGTTTCTTTGCCAAACACTCTTTTAAAGGCCAATACTATACGCCAATTCAGAAGTGAACGCAAAAAATGCCTGTCTGACCGAAGAACTTTGCTGAGGAAAGGAAAGAAAGTTTGGTAGGGCAGCTTCTGAGGTGTTGAGCTCTGACAAACAATCAGAGCTTCTATAAGAAAGGACCCAGCAGATGACTCCGGACTTAAAGGTCGGGTGAGCAGCATACTTATTTTTGCCGGTAAGCAATGCATTGCCTTTTTGTTTTCTAACTTTTTTCAGACTACCTAATTGACTAAAAGAGGATCTATAACGTTTGGATTACTTTGGATACTTGGATTACTTTTTTTTTTTACTGTTGGAATACTTTGTCTCCACTGGATGATCAAATCTTCTGGTCCTGAGTCTGACCTTAACGCACACACATGCAGAGATCAGGATTGGAGCCACCTGCTGGCAAACAGAGGAGGTGCAACTAGGAACATGGTGAGCAATATCAAACTAAAGTTCACTATTTTTCATCTTCATAGACTATACTAGTGGTGTTTTGTTTGTTTGTTTCTTTTTTCTGAGCATGTATGCTGTGTAGCAGCACCACTGGTTGGGCCCTGAATGCCTTCTTCAATGGTATCTCAAGGGCAGACTTTGACTCATTTATTTACCTTGGAGAGATCTATAGAAATAATAACTGTCAGAGATAAAACCACTCACTCTTTCTATCTCTGTCGCTCATTGATCTCGTTCTCCTACTTATTTTCTCTGTATCTAGCCATGGTCCATTGAATTTTGCTTTTAACATTTTCTATACTGTATTGTATTGAAGCTTTAGACTACAGATTAAGTCTTGTGTCTGTAGGTTTCAGTGAGGAATGGGTGAATTACAGCTGTTTTGGGGTTTGTGTGTGTGTGCGCGCGTGTTCACACAGCACACATGTTTGTCACGCTGTGTGCTCATGTCTCGGGGGGTTGGGACGCGCAGTGACGGGGGACGAAATATGCTTTCTAGAGCCCAGCAGCAGCACATGCTAGCGGTGTCAGTGAGCATACCAACACCTAGTCACGAATCAAACACATGAAAAGGGCAAACAAGAGGACCCCTGCCATCCTCTCTCTCTGTCTTCTCTCACCTTCACTCACGCGCACACACACACACACACACACACACACACACACACACACACACACACACACACACACACACACACACACACACACACACACACACACACACACACACACACACACACACACACACACACACACACAATATGCATGGAGATTTATAGGCATGCTTTCAATGACTGAATAATTTCCCTGTCCCAGAGGGTGGTGTGTGTGTACAAACGGTAAAGTATTGAAAAGACGGTCAGAAGTGGTTCGTGGGATATGTCAAATGGAACACCATGTACAGAAGTCCATTTCAGCATACATGACAAAAGAAAGAGAAATGGAGAGGGAGAAAGCTGAATGATGAGTGAAAGAAAAGGTGAAGGAGATGTCAATGAGACAAGCCCAGGGATGGAGGCACTAGGGAGGGGAATGTGTGTGTGTGTGTGTGTGTGTGTGTGTGTGTGTGTGTGTGTGAGTGAGAGACGGATAAAGAGAGGAAGAGAGAAAAACAAAGAAAGACAGAGAGCAATGGAGAAAAAAGGAGATTCTGAGCGGAGAGAAGCACACTTGTCAACACCCTTGACCTTAGCCAGCCAGACTCGAGGCTTACCTTGATTGCCTTATTTCCCACTCTTTTTCTCCGCTGTCACTTTTCTCCCCCATTTCTCCACAGCAGAGACAGAGAGAGAGAGAGACAGGCGTGCCAAAATGTGATGAAAGACTGGTGTGAGTGGCCATGACACGACATTTGACACCGCCAACTCCAGACCCATTCCCATGTCACACACACATGCTCCCTCTCGGGGTAAATTGCTGTAATTTGTGTGAGTTTCTTTGAAAGACAGCTGAAGCAGGCAGGGAGTTCCCTCATGTATTTTTCTTTTTAAGTGTAGGGGGGGGGGGGGGGGAGACCATTTTCTGACTGCTATTTTTTAATGCCTAACCTATTATCCATTAACTATCGTAAAAACGAGTGATTGCCCCCCCACCCACCCCCATCTCTTTTCAGGTGGGTGCTGCAGCGCATGTGAAGGTGAACTCCATATTCAGTTTGGTGTCTGTTTCGTTTACCTTGAGGGACAGGTATAATGCTTTGACTTGAATGATAATCTTCTTTTTAACATTGTTTCGCAATGTTGAAAAAATTTGACACTTTTTTTGTTAGTCATATTCTCCAAATGAGAACAACACCCCTACAGTAAAAAACAAAACAAAAACAGTGTCCCATGTTGTTAATTGCGACCGAAGGTCCATGTATGGTGCCTGTGTGTTGGTCTGGTGACATCATGTGACATCATCAGGGATGGAGATGTGGAGACCCTGATTTCATAGTAAACGCGACCTGCTGTCGCAGTTAAGCCCATATATGGAGATCCCTGATGTCATCAATATTGACCTCAACCCCAAAAAACTTGTTCTGACATTCCATTATGTTGATCCTTCCCATCCATCCTTCCTCTTCGATGTCTCACTTTTGACTTATACCTGTCCATTCAAATTTCAAATTAGACAGGCCTGTGGCCTGCCCCAAAATGATTAGTGCAGCCACACCCGGCAGCCAGCGATAAATAGAGTTTTCAACAGGCCCACCTGTCCATTCAAACTCTAGACGGGCCTGCCCCAAAGTGATTAGTGCAACCGCGCCCGGCAGCCGGCGAAAACTAGAGTTCTCAACAGGCCCGAAAATTAAGGCCCGGCCCTACCTGGGCCATCACCAAACCCTGTACACTCAAGACTCAAGAGAATGTCCCTTAGATATCCATATACTGTATGGAGCTCACCTGTTCTGATATTCTATATGTTGATCTGACCTCATCAAACCCTGTAGGCCTATACACTCAGGGCTGGACTGGGACAAAAATTCACGCACCGCATTGTTAACAATTTCCAATGCGCCATTCAGGAGAAGGGACATCAGCTGTGCTGTTCACTTATAAGTCAGAGGATACTGAGGAAACATAAGTCGATGTATAGAGGCGTTATCCTATATGTTGCTGTTTTGTAATGGAGCCTTGTTCTTTTCCTGATGCTTTTCATCCAAAATAATTATTACAAATAAATAATAATAATATTATTGGCACCGCCCATGTTGTTGTTTTCGATGAATCTAACTAGTTAAAATTGAGTTTGAAGTTACAATGGGTTTGTATATTAGGAAGGGGGTGGATCAGACCTGGACTACGCGGACGACATCAGCCTGCTCACTGACCATGTGGAACAAGCTGTGCCAAGGTTGGCCTATGTTATAAGTTATCACATCCCATCAGAGCATCCACCTCTGACAACAACAAGGACTTGGGTACCTGGGCTCATGGGTCAACTCAACCGAGCAAGACCTGGAAGTAAGGAAGGCACGGCCAGTTCCATACACTGGCATGGCCAGTGTATGGAACTCCAACTCCCCCGTCAAACCAAATTCAGCTTCTTCTACGGAGCGGTAGAGTTTGTTCTCCAATACGGCAGTGAATGCTGGGCCCTGAAGCCAACCCTGCAGAAGTCTCTCGATGGGTGCTACACCAGAATGCTGCATTCTGGAGGTACAGTACATTGCATTTAAAAAGAACTGTCATAAAATTAAATAGGAAATTGATTCATTCTTGAATATGTGGGGGGGGAAAAACAAAGAACACCAAGGAGGAAGTGCATACTCCTCTAAAATCATTCTATCAAAAGTATGGTAGCCTACAGGTGTGCAATTACAAAGCATGGAAATACTATACATAGTTGCAGGCAGCCATAGTGAGCCATTGCTGAGTGTACAGAGGCTGTATCATAATCCGAAGGTTACCAGTTCGGCCCTTGACTCGCTCATCTACATGTTGAAGTGTCCCTGAGAAAGACATTCAACCTCAACAGCCCCCTATTGAGCCTTCATCTGAGCAAGCAATCTGTGGGGGTGAATGCACATTATTTCCCCCCTTAATGAGATGATACAATATTCTTTTGAAGGGTGGGTATCAGTGCATCGGACCATGAGATCTTAAGCAAGATCAAATATTTTTAATATGATATTTGATATAAATTATCATACAAATAATAGGAAGTAGGCTAAATGTGAAAATATTCTCCTAGAAAAAGGCCTCAAATTGTTGCAGTGGGCAACAGCATATGCAAAAGTCATAACTCAAAGCAAATCTGAGGTCTGTAAAGTTGTCCACCATACCACCTTGGCTCAGAATGCAGATGCTGATGCTCCTTGGTCTGAGTCCAAAGAAAAATGAAGCAACTGCTGCGTATCCTTGAGACTCTCTTTGAAACAAAACTCACTCCTTTATAGAACACTTTTAAATTGTGGAGCAGAATACCAATCTCTCTCCCTCCCTCCCCTTCTCTCTCTCTCTCTCTCTCTGTCTCGTAACGGTCAATGTCCCTGCAGAGTTGAAACAAACTGCCTGTGGGCGTGCCACAGAGGCGCAGACCTGTCGGTCCTTACTGTTCTGGCATCTGATTGGCTGTCCTCCGCAGGGGGGGGGGGGCTGTTGGTAGTACCAGTGCCATTGAGTTACGCTCTGGGTAGTACCACATGGAGCACTTACTAGCACTCACTGTCTGTGTAGAGCACATCCTCCTCAGTCCGCACAACTGATGCTGCACTGGATGCCAACTTCATACTTTGAATAAAACAGTCCTTTATAAAGACTTTTAATGTATTTAGGCCTATTTAGAGACTATCTATTTCTCTTTGCCATTCAGCACTTGTCAATTTTGTGCGCTGGTGAACTTTCTTCTGGTTCCGGAGAGATTTGGAGATCTGATTTGATGGAAACATGACGCAAAATGCTACCGGACGGCGTTCCCGAAACACCTTGGTGCTTGTCGCAGTGGTGTTATTTTCAGTGGCGCGTGGGAAACTTCCCGTGTATTACGGACAAATTGCGGAGAATTCCCCGGCGGGGACTTTGGTGGACGGGGTGGCTCTGTCGGTCGGAGGCGACTGTCATGGAATGAAACTTGACGCTGGTTTGGAAGGAAATTATGCCTCGGACTTTGACTTGGTTTACCACCGAGGGAGACGACATCTAGTTTTGAAATCAGTCAAAACTTTGGACCGAGAGTTCATCGCGGAATATAGGTTCGCGGCTGTGCTGCCGGGGTGTTTGAAGAGTGCAGTGACGATTCAAGTCGAGGTGACGGATAAAAACGACAATAGACCCCGATTCACCGACGGGAACAAAACGATAGAGGTTGATGATTTGACACTCGTCGGTTCCGAACTGGCCCGTTTCCATGCCAAGGACGCGGACGCCGAGATGAACGGACGGATCACTTATTACGCGTCACCAAAATCTCATTTTATCCACGTGGTTCCCCAAACCGGACAGGTGCGACTGATGCGCTCTCTAATGGGGATCTCCGGCTTCACGGCGCACGTGTACGCTAAAGACAACGGACATGATGTGGAGCTCGTCGGTGAGCCGGTGGCGCTGCGCTGCGATGTGCGGACGGCTGCCTTGTCGGTGCCAAAGGTGCGCAGGAGGCCCCGCCGGGCCGTGTCCGAGGAGCTGCTGTACACGGTGACCGTCTCAGATGATGTCAAAGTCGGGGACTTGATTTTCACAGTTCCAGACCAGAAGTTTGACAAGAAGTGGTTTGAGGTCATGTCCGAGGCCGAGTCGCCGCCGGTCCAGATAGAGCGCGACTCGGGTCGTGTGTACCTGGCGCACACGCTCCAGTCCCCCGCAGAGGTCCTAGTCAAAATACAGAACCTGCCCGGTAAGTCCCGAGAGACTGTCATGTAGCTGTGCGTAAAGATACCGGTAGACCGTCTACCCAAATGTAATGTGTATTTGCACTGTAAATCTGTGAATTTAACTTCCGGGTTCCGATTTAATCTTCTGACCATGGGTGCATGGTTGAAAATTACTTAGCCTGTATTTGAAAGTCCAAATATATATATACCTCAAGTAGGCTAATTATTTTCACTGCCTTGTTCATAGTGTAAAATAATAATGATAATAATAATAAAATACAACTGCCAATATTCCAAAGAGCTTACGACACACACGATAGCCTATACGCTCTTTATAATTATTGTTTTAATATTTATTAAAAACCAGTCCAGATTCTGTGCTGTAGGAAGGTGAAATTGTTAATGATTTTGCACCCTGGTTGACTCGGTTGCCGTCGGAATGTTCCGGACGGTGGCAGACTTGGAACAAGTGTGGTATTCATTGAGTACTGGTGTGCATTTCTGATCCCTGGGCACTGAGCACGGGTTACTTTACATTATAGTCTGTTCGTCTAATCGTCACTCACTGGCTAAATATCGGGTCTTTATTTGTCCCTGGTGTTAATCTTCACAGATTTGTTATTTGCTTCAATTGCTTGTGTAAATGATGTGCCAGCCCAGTTCTCACTCGTTCTGACGTGAGACACAGCACACAGGTTACACATCACTGGCACTCCATGTTAACAACTTAAACCCCAGCATCCATATTCTGGGGAAACTTAAACAGAAAATAGCAGATCTACAAGCTCACAATGAGATCCGCTATTTTCAGCAAAGATATTAAATGTAGAGGAAAAAATAGATACATCACTATAGAGCCCCAAATGTCTGGTTAATGTGTTATTTGTTGTCATGAGGTTGTTAACTGGTTAAACAAGGATCAGCATATGCATGGGGACCTTTTTGTGTGACGTGATATGCCTGCCTTTAGTCTGGCCACAGACATTCAAGGTCAATAACTTCAACTGGGTTACTTCACAAGTATGAATCAAAGACAATAAGTGATCATAATGGTGGTGGCAATGATGTTGATGGTGCTGATCATGATTGGTGTGTGTGTGTGTGTGTGTGTGTGTGTGTGTGTGTGTGTGTGTGTGTGTGTGTGTGTGTGCGTGCATGCATGTATATAGATAGATAGATAGATAGATGTAGCCTATTGTATTGTTTAATTTGCCTTTCCCTCCCCTGGCCCCCACGCTTTACATGTGTGGGACATGTAAAGCGTTTTTGAGTAGTATATGAAAAGCACTATATAAGTCCCAGGTATTATTATTATTAGCCTATTAATATCTTATTATGCAGTTAACAGTTTTACATTCAGCAGCCACGATGCAGTGAATTCTGAATATGAATGGAGCAGGACTGAGCTAATTTCACCATGACTAAATGAAAGGTTGCCCAGATGCAGTATATGTGATTGCCACCTAAAGTAAATGTTTGGGTAAGCACCTACATTTCTACATCTGTTTAAGGATAAGGTTACTAGTGTACCAGTGTTCTGATTGGATCTGGATAATCAGTTCATCCAAACCTAAAATATGCTGTTTATTTGAAGTAATTAGTTGTATTTATTCACCTGGACCGTCCTGGCCAGGGCACATGTGGCACTGAACGTCTAAACAACCAAACTTCAAAGGGTATAGTGTTTGTTTGTCTAAGGGACTTTGGAGTTCTAGTTTGGTCAGGTTTTGCTGATCTGGCTAATGTGAACACAGGAGGAGAATTCTCTCGGTTAATTGGATCGACACGCCTGTGAGAGTATGGTCTAAACTCCCTGCTGATTAAGTCTGTATATCTTTCGTCGCTGGAGATGTAATTCTGTCTGCCCTCATACAGGGGGTGGAATGAATGAGTCCTAAAAAGTTGCAGTCATGTTCAATTAAAGCATAACACATGTCTGTGGCTGTGAACTGGGTCAGCCCGTTGCCTTAATCATTTAGATTGTCTCTGGCATTCTGTGAGCTCTCGAAGGCAGAAAGTCTGCGATTAATTCATTACATTTTTTTTCCCCTCCCTTAATCCCTGCAGAGAGGATGGTGTCGTCTCTCACGTCATTGTAGTCATCAGTTCAAATTTAGTTGAAACGTAAGAATAGTTCATATTGATCCCATCCTGATGCTGTGCTTAGATACATTACTTTTTTTCATTTTAGTCTCCAGGAATGACACATGAACATGGTTGTGTTTGTCATGTGTGTGTTTTGTAATTGACCAAGAGCTGGTGTTTACCGTATGTGGATTTGGCCAAGTGCAACAGTGCAGTAAAATGACAGCTTAGTCAACTGAGAAGCATGGGATATAGTGTCTGACATTTAGCCATCTGCCAGTGTCTCATAAGGAGGGGGGGGGGTATGTGGGGCAGACACATCTCGGATATGAATGACGGTGAAAGTGGACGATATTGTCCCGAGTTAATAGGTAATATGTTGTGTTGTATTGTGCTCTTCTCTCCGACCTATGGGTATAAGGTAGAGAGTCAATGCCAGTGTCTGCTGGGACACAATTACCACAGAAAGTGTTGTCTTGCCAGTGCGCCACTGTGCCACATGCTGCCTGAGTGTGCATATGAAAAGGCATTGGTTTTGTCTTCCGAAGGACTTTCAGTTAGCTAAAAGAGGCCTCTTGAAGAGTGCGTATGGAGGGCATCTGGAGTGCTGTTGTTGATGGGGGGGGGGGGGGTATAAAAACCTTTGCATCCATGTGGACATTCGTGTGTGTGTGTGTGTGTGTGCACGTGTGTGTGTGCTTGCGTGTGTACACACACCTCACCCCTACGCTTACACCGACTGACACGTACTAAAGCCTCCCTCCCTCTGTATATGCTGTATATCTCTCTCTCTCTCTCTCTCTCTCTGTTGTGTATTTTGGCAGGCCATCCATCACTCCAGGTGCCAGCTACTCTACTGAGTATATTCTATCCTTGAAACTGCAAATACACACATATACAGACACATACATGTTCATGCACGCACACTCACACGTATTCATCACATGTGCGTTCTCCGTTGTGCAGGCACACACACCCAGGCATGCACACACACACACTCACACACACACACACACACACACACACACACACACACACACACACCAGACATCTGTCCACTTACACACTGCTGTCCTCTGTTTCTCCCTTTCCCCTGCCCCTCTACCCTCCCCCTCCCCAGCACGCACACCTCCACTCCACTCAAGTCTGACATGCGCAAATCACTCGTTCTTCCCAACATGCGTTGGTCCGACATGCGCTGCGTTGTGCTTGCGGTTAGGGTTTGGGATATAGGGTGTTGCCGTGTCTGACTAATGACTGTTGGAACTTATGTCTGCACCCATAAGGCTAGGCCTTTTTAAAAACTTTTAAAAATCTAATTTAGTAACAACATTTCATGTTCTAACAACAGAATGTCACTGTGAGTGTCTGCACAAGTGCACATGCCTTGCACCTACAATAATTTACCCTTCTAATTAGTGTTGCAGGTTGTCTGTTTGGAAAACATTTTAAAATAGTTCAAATAGCTATCAAATAGCAAATAGCAAATCGGCTAGTTGAACTATTTTAAAATGTTTTTCAAGATAGTAAAATATGTCAAAGAAGTTTAGGGATAAAGGGTAAAGCACGCCCAAGATAGGGCCATGTGTGTCTGTGTTTGTTTGAAAATGTGTGTGTGGGGGGGGGGGGGGCTTATTATATACTAGAATTTCGCCGGCCTTCGGCCGGCGAATCCTAGTTACATTGCAGCGCAATATGGGAAGAAGGAAACTGCGGGAGTTGACAGAGTCCACTTCATGTTTCAGCTGTGTTTTTAAACTCAGTAGTGTGCCCTGCACATGTAGTAACGGATGGGTTATAAATTATTATAATAACAGAAAGTGTTTTTTATTTCTCATAAATACGCAAACATGGTGAAACAACTACAGTCACAGAGAGCAGTGCCAAGGTAGCTGCTGCCTGCTAACGATGCAAACAACAGCCTTGCCTGTCGTGTGTGTGTGTGTGTGTGTGGGGGGGGGGGGATAGCACTAATTTTCGACATTTTACTGTGTCATAAATATTTACATCTGTAGCCTTTATTGTGATTACATTTGACCGTACATTTGACTCTTGTGTTATATTCTTGTGAAATATTCAGTAAAGTATTGTGGTGAAATATTCACCCCAAGTTGATAAGATATGCAGAGAATATAATACCAAGAACCCCCAGTTTGAAATGCATTAGGCCACAGACCCCCATTTGATACCATTTGCTCTCTGGGAAAATCAGGGTCCATTTGGTTCCATTTGTATGCTCTTGGAGTATGATGACTGTGCTAACAGTATTATGATAAAATATGTCTCAGTTTGAAGATTCAAAAAAACATATTTCATATGTGTGAGCTTGTAAAGTAGAACGTTCAACCTAGAGACAGTGTTGCCAAGTCTGATCATTATAAGCTACTTTGGACTTGTTTATCTATTGCAAATGTAACACTGAAACAGCGTCCACGTTCGGTTTAATAACTCCCGACCTGTTTTATCAAAAAAATAACTTGAAGTGGTTTATGGTAGCTGACATGTGTAGGTCCGTTGGCTGAAAATATCACATGTGTAGCTAAACGGATCTCTGAGTTAAAAAATTAAATGTGCAAAATGTTACATCCTTGGCGGCTCTCCCCTATTAGTTTACTCACAGCACAGCACCGTCACTCCTGTCAGTTATTTCGTCCTAATAACTTGAAGTGGTTTATGGTAGCTGACATGTGTAGGTCCGTTGCCTGAAAATATTACATGTGTAGCTAAACGGATCTCTGAGTAAAAAAATGAAACGTGCAAAATATGTTCTAAATTTGTATTGTATTGTGTAGTGTATTCTAAAATTAGTTTAGGGTTGTATAACATGGTACAACTCAATCAATCAAACGTTTGTTTAATCAATGTATTGCCCCATTGAAGAAAAATAAATGGCCCAACTGGTACACCCGATACTATTTAATATTTCCCTTATGTTTGATACATTTTCTTGTCACATCCATGGTATGAAAACAATGCTAAGGAGTTGCTTCAATGAAATATAATTGCTTTAAGCTGAAAACGATATGTTTAATGATGTTTTGTAGCGTTGTTACATTTATCATGCATGCCGTTACAATTAATCCGATATGCGCAGCAAATGTAACACTGAAACAGCGTCCACGTTCGGTTTAATAACTCCCGACCTGTTGTGTGTAAGTCGCGTGGTTAAAAGGCCGTGTGTTTCTGTGGTAAGCAACGAATGTTAGGTCTGCGCACACTGTACGTTGCTATGGCAAGTGGCTGCCTGTCATCAAATGGTGCTAACGTTAGCATGTGTGCTATCAGGCAAAAGCTGAGAGATGTGAAACTACTACTGGGGAAAATGTCATACAAAACGCAACACCTAAATTTGGAATGTTATTGTGACCTATTGAGCACAAACAGACCATCATGATTTGCTTGCTGGACCTATAATTAATTTATTTGCATTAAATGTCCACTCTCCCATGCACACTGTACGTTGCTACGGCAAGTGGCAGCCTGTCATCAAATGCTGCTAACGTTAGCATGTGTGCTATCAGGCAAAAGCTGAGATAGATATGAAACTACTACTGGGGAAAATGTCATTCAAAACACAACACCTAATTTCGGAATGTTATTGTGACCTATTGAGCACAAACAGACCATCATGATTTGCTTGCTGGACCTATAATTAATTTATTTGCATTAAATGTCCACTCGCCCATCAAAAAGATGCGACAGAGTGTGAGCTCGACGGACAGAACAGAGCTGGTGACGTAAGAGGCAGGGTGTTGCCAGGTTAGCGAAATCTAAGCGAGTTGTAGTGTGTGTAATTGCATTGGTCCAAAGCAAACGTCAATTGAAGTAAAATAAAAGGTTTTTAATTTTCAGGTCATGTACGCTTTTCATGAGACAGAAATAAATGTGAAATGCAATGTATAGGCTATTGTAAAATGCCAGGGTGATATAATACCCAGTCCTGTGTGATTGTAAGCGAGTTGCAATGTATGTAAGTGGCGTGGTTTTTTCTGGGCGTGTTGGGCTTGTTTGTGTCCCTGTGTGGCAAACAGCAGTTTCTTGGGGAGCCGGGACTGTGTGTGTGTGTGTGTGTATATATACACTCCGTCGGTAATTCCCTGTAGGCTATACCCACATATTGGTAGGCTATCTCAATATTGGCGTGACGCATTTCACGTGAATAATGTTGTGTGCGCGCGTGCGGAGAAATGGAGTTATTTAATGAGTCGCATGTTGGTGTGTGTGTGTGTGTGTGTGTGTGTGTGTGTGCACGTCAGGCGTGCGTGTGCGTGCAGGCGTATGTATACATGTGTACTGGGTCTGGGCAGTTGGCTGTCTGGCGAAAATAGGCAAAGTGCTCGGTGTAATGGGGATATTTCGGCCCAATCCAATGAATGGCAAAGAACAATGTTGATGTAACTAAGGGAATCGTCGAGTCATTTATTTTGTAAATAAAGAGATTTAGATGGAAGAAGCAAAATAGCGATCGTATAATCTGTCCTCTTCCTTCTTTCTCTCATCAATGTCCTGCGCGAGATCAGATTCTGTGGTGCGCGAGATGTGTTTCTCTGTGGGGGCGGGCCTGGGAAGAGAGGGAAGCCTGGCTCCAGGTTGCCAGGTTAGCGAATTGTAAGCGAGTTGTAGTGTGTGTAATTGCATTGGTCCAAAGCAAACGTCAATTGAAGTAAAATAAATGGTTGTTAATTTTCAGGTGATGTACGCTTTTCATGAGACAGAAATAAATGTGGAATGCAATGTATAGGCTATTGTAAAATCCCAGGGTGATATAAGACCCAATCCTGTGTGATTGTAAGCGAGTTGTAATGTATGTAAGTGGCGTGGTTGTTTTCTGGGCGTGTTGGGCTTGTTTGTGTCCCTGTGTTTGGCAACAGCATAGGCAGCATTGATTCCGTGTTGCGTGTAGGAAAGGCTCGGGGATGTGGGTGTTTGGGTGTTTGTCCCGAGAATGTGTGTATTAAAGAAATGCATTGGCGGCGTGAGTGTGGAAGTGAGGCATTATTAGTGCCAATGCCGAGATTATTCTTTGTGGGCTGGTGCTGAGTTTTGTCGAACGACGGTTTTTGAGGAGATAGGCCAGGACCACTGCGAAGGCCTACGAAGGGTAAGTGTGTGACGTCACTGGCGTGTGAGTGTGTGTGGGTGTAGTGTGTAAGATGGTGTTGTGGGTGTTGCAATAGCGACGTAGCGGTTGTGGCTTTGGGTTTTTTTCTTCTGTATGGGTACGACTTCTCACTTGTATAAATAGATATATAGAGAGAGAGAGACAGACAGACAGACAGTGTGCGTACACAGATGAGCATGTCTATCTAATGTGCATGTCTCAGTACTTGCGTCTTAATTCCTACAATTTAGGCTGGTCTCTGCTCTGTTACAGACTAGTGTAGTGTTGATATGTCAGTCCCATATGGGGCCAGTACTTTGTTTCATGCTGGTGTTGCACACTAAAAGTAGCAGCTTTGCTAGTTCTTTGGATCCCTGGCCCCCCTCATATTGTTTTTTTGTTTTTTTTGCACTATTGTTCTGTTTTTACGTTGGGTGCATAGACTGTAAAAAATATGGACAAAGCGTTCCGCGGGTCTAACGTGAACGTAAAATGAAGCCCGTCTCTATGTGTCAGTCCTTGCCATGGAGGCAGCCATCTTTCTATATCCGGGCCCAGGCCCAGCTGGCCCATTGGCTGGCCCAGACAACGAGGCGGGACTTCCCCCCTTCTTCTTCGTTGGTTTTTATTTTGACTCGAGTGGGTGGGGGATCCCGTTCATAGACTGTAACGGTAGCCACGCCCCTCAGAACATGCGCGACTTTATGGTAATTTATTTTATACATGGGACCATAATTTTCCAAAAAGAATATGGAAGCAAAAAGTATTCATGACCATGTTTATTAAGGTAACTATAATTTCGCCCCCCTTCGGGGGGCTCATCCTAGTTACGTTGCAGCGCAATATGGGAAGAAGGAAATTGCGGGAGTTGACAGACTCCACTTCATGTTTCAGCTGTGTTTTTAAACTCAGTAGTGTGCCCTGCACATGTAGTAACGGATGGGTTATAAATTATTATAATACTGTACTGCACTCCTTAGTAGGCAACTAATGTAGTGATAGATTAATTGAATGGGCCTGAATAGATAGATAGATAGATAGATAGATAGATAGATAGATTTCTTTATTTTTGTGTCATGCACCAAAGGCGCCCAGCCCACATGGGCTTACAGGACACACCATATCATTGCATTCAATATTGCATTGTGTACAATAAACAGATATGTTTTGTTGATATTCCCTTTTTTTTTTTACACAAACAAAACATTCTGCCTTATTTCCCACGCCCTGCATAAAAAGTCTGCCAAAGCAAAAGTACCTTTCCTAAAACAAAATTCCAGTTTTTCATAGTCCTCCAACCAGAAAAAGTCAGCACAGATGGTTGTCATTTTACAAAATAATACATGTCTTAATTCTTCATATAATGGGCAGTAAAACAAAAGATGATAGATTGAACAGGCAACTAATGTAGTGATAGATTAATTGAATGGGCCTGAATAGATCTGTGTAGGCTGCAACAATTGGCGTGCTTTGTGTAAATGGCCGTCGTGAGGTTCAAAGAGTAGGCTACTGTTCCTTTTTAGATGGACATTCCACAGCGCCAGCGCCATGGGGGAGGGAGGAGGGACACACACACTGGGGCCAGCGTGTAGGCATAGTCTACTGTAGTAAATATAGGCGACTAATAATGTGCATGGAATGGATAGTGCATGAGTGTGCAGGTTCAGCGCACACGCGCAATTGCGATGTATGGATAAATGAAATGATTAAGCACGCAACATTGAGAAGCATGCAACATGCTGTGTGATTACCTGTTTCGGTTCGCAACACACACACAGGGCGATGTATGGATAAATCAAACGAACGATTAAGCAAGCAACATTGAGAAGGATGCAACATGCTGTGTGGTTTACCTGTTTGGGTTTGTTTTGCGCGACTGGCTCGCAAATGTTTGGAGGCACGCGTGTATTGAGAATGTGCGGTGCTTTTTCTTCGTGGCATGATGTGTTTTTGGGGGGGGGGGGGGGGGTGATGGCAGAGTATATTCCAGTCCAGTTGGCGGTGGCAAGCATGAGTCGTTGTTGTTTGTGTCTTTGTTGTTGGTGGAGTGAGTAGCCTACAGTGCAGTCAGAGAGTAGTCACAGGTCACACACAGGAGTAGTGAAAGGGGGAGGGGACTTGGGATGGCAGTGTAGAGTAGGCACGACATTGAGGGGTAGAAACCATCCCGGTCGCGTGGTTCATCTAACGCGTGTGTCACTGTGAAGGACTGGCCCAATTAAGTGAACGTAGTTGGCGACACAGGAGCAGTGAAAGGGGGAGGGGCCTTCGGATGGCAGTGTAGAGTAGGCACGACATTGAGGGGTAGAAACCATCCCGGTCGCGTGGTTGATCTAACGCGTGTGTCACTGTGAAGGACTGGCCCCATTAAGTGAACGTAGTTGGCGTAGTAGACGCCAACATGACGATTTTGACGTAGGCTGTTGAAGTTGAGCAACAATAGCGTGTTTGACAAAAGTAATATTTAAACAGTAAATAAGACATTTTTGGCGAATGCAATGTAGTCTATATGTTTTCTGGGAGTGTGCAGATGTTATTTTGCATAGAGAGATGTGTGGTAAAGTGTGGTTCGGTCGGAGATAGAGCACGAAGAAACGGCCATGTGCTCATGTACCCCCTGTCTATTAGGGTAGCAGGATACAGTCTAGGTGAAGTTGGGCCCAAATACATGGACTTCTATGGGGCTATGGGTTTTTCTGGGTCCAGTGATAGCGCCACAACAGGCCATTATATGAACTTTCATTTCCTTAGTGGCTTCACAAAATATCTGTCTGACTGCCCCCCTGGTTGGGTGTTAAATGTTTTGGAGTGGACAACAATGGTAACAAGATGTATACAGATGACTGCAGCAGCCCAGACCCTGACATGCTATTCATCAAATACTCAGATGACACGGTTATTGTCGATACCACCAACACCAACAACCGCATCATTGGGGTAATGGACGGATTTGCTGAGTGGTGCAATAACAACTTCCTGGACCTAAACCCCAGCAAAACTAAGGAGCTGCTGGTGGACTTTAGGCAGGGCCCGCCCACTCCACCTCCGGCCCTAGAGATAAATGGCCAGGCAATAGAACGCGTGGAAGAGTACAAATACCTCGGCACCACCATCGACCATAAGCTCACATTCAAGACCAACGCAGAGAACATTCACTCCAAGTGTCAACAAAGGCTGTTCTTCCTCAGGAAGATAAGGAAGCTTCAGGTCCGACCATCGATCCTGCAGGCCTTCTACAAGTCTTTTGTAGAATCAATAATGACCTTCAACATCACATCATGGTTTGGTGTGATGCGTGCCATCAACCGGAACCCTCTCGACAGGGTGGTTAGGATCAGCGGCAAGACCATTGGTAGGGACCAGGAGTTACTCAGCAGCATCCATAAAAAACGGACAATAAAGAAGGCCTCTCAAATAGTTGAGGACAACACACACACCCTCCATAACCACTACGAACTAATGCCCTCAGGCCGGCGATAAAGAGCATCAAAACTCACTAAAAGGGGCTCAGCTAGCTTTGTACCCACCTCCATCAGACTCTTGAACGCCTAGGCTGAACCCCCCCCCCCGCCCCCCTCCTCGTTGGAATATCTAACAAACAACGCCCCCTCTCCATCTGATGGACTTTATAGTGAACGCATAGGTTGCATACAGTATATATTTAGATTTTTAATTATTAGTACTTTTAAGTAGTCTCTCTTAAAGTTGTTTTTATGGTCTTTTGTATAGTAACTGTGTATGTGTGTACTGTGATTTCTTGTTGTCTTTACCACTGCACAAAATAAGTTTACGAAAGGAAAAATAAAGTTCTTTGAAGTTGAAGTTGAAACAAGCTTCGGCTTTTCTGTGATTTGATCCACATTGGCGTTTTTATTATTGATGCCAATGAAATCTTTTCTATTGTAGCCTATTCTAGATCTCCAAAAATACGTGTCACACTTTGATCTTTTTTTAGCTTGTAGATCTGCTATTTGGCTGGCAACTAAGTATAAAAAGCAAGTGCCTTGCACATCTACAAAGTTGACAGGTGCGTAGGAGTAGACCAAGCGAGGGTCCGACACAATGAAAAAGAATAATTGGAGGATTGCCACACCCCCGGCTATTAATTTCAATGCAAGTTGCTCACTGACGTTTGAAGCACCTGGAAGTCTGCTGGAAGTACCCCAAATAAGGGAATCGTCTAAACATAGTAAGACAACAGATAGATAACGGATAGCCAATATATAGCGTTTTAGATTATAGAAGCATGTGCAGTAGCGTTTTAAAATGGAAGTGTTGCTATCCCAGCTTTGACCACCAGGCGACGGCCGCTTCACTGTTCTACCCTGGTTCTGGGGGCTTGCTGTGGACACAGAAAAACACTTGCATTATAGGGGTGGTGCATGATGGGGCACAGCAAAATCCTCAGTGTTATTTTAAGTCAATTAAATGTGGAGTGTGTGTGTGTGTGTGTGTGTGTGTGTGTGTGTGTGTGTGTGTGTGTGTGTGTGTGTGTGTGTGTGTGTGTGTGTGCGCGTGTGCGTGCGTGCGTGTGTGTGTGTGAGATTGTGTTCATGCTTGCATCACTTATGTGATGGTGTGTTTGTATACATTACTAATACGTTACGTTAATACACACTTCTGCATATTATGTAGTATGTGCATGCATGCCGTGCATGCGTGCATGCATAAGATGGATTTGTATGTCATGTTTTAGCCAAACCTTTACACAAATCTTTACAGACACACACACACACACACACACACACACACACACACACACACACTCATTTGCATATGCACACACACACACACACACACACACACACACACACACACACACACGTAGATAATGTTGGGGCCTTGGGCAAGGGGTGTTGTGTGATGGGTAGTTTGGAGGGTGAATGTGTCGTTAAATAATGTCACTTTCTCTCTGTTCATTTCTGCTTCTCTTTCTAGTCTCTTCTTCTCTCTTCTTCTTCTTCTCCTTTCGGTGGCTTTCTTTGAGTGTTTCTCCATCTAATATCTCTCTCTCTCTCTCTCTCTCTCTCTCTCTCTCTCTCTCCTCTCCTCTCCTCTCCTCTCCTCTGCCCTCTCTCTCTCCCTCCCTCTATCCCTGGTTGAACGTTATGCCAGTCCGGTCCTCTCCCTCACTGTCCTAATAGCTTATTGACACTTGATCAGCCATAACCGTAGGCATTTCATTCTCTAGTCTCCAACTAGGACAAGGTCATCCTGTACTTCTGCTGACACCCGGCCATCCAGGCCATATACTGCACAGTTTACATGTATGCAGAAGCGTATACAAGTCTTAGTTTGGTCCTAGAATGTTACAAATGTGACACCTTCTTCTTGTCAGAGAGAGAGATTTGGTAACATTGTAAAATGTATAGTATTGGAACATATCCACCTGAATGCAAATACAAATGTATTCAGTATGTCTCCCAACACACAATGTGCCTGTGTGTGTGTGTGTGTGTGTGTGTGTGTGTGTGTGTGTGTGTGTGTGTGTGTACGTGCACGGATGCATGCGTGCATGCATGCGCGACTGTGTGTGTACAGTGTATACCCTGGTTGTCCAGCTGTGACTTGTTCCATCCAGTAATCGATGTTCTGAATGTCCCCATTCCTCTCGCCCCAGGGGGCAGGCTATAGTTGGGGACTCACTCACTTCCATAGTGAGCATCTGGTAATGTGTGTGTGTGTGTGTGTGTGTGTGTGTGTGCATGTGCGTGTGCCACCCATTTGTAACTGAGAGTGTACACATGTAACCAAATCAACCCTTGTGGGTACATTTGGTTACATTCGTACACTCTCAGAGTGTACGAATGTAAGAGGGTCCACAATTGGCTACATACACTTCAGACTTAAATCAACACTGAGAATGTGTGTGAGTGTGTGTGTGTGCATATGAGACAAAGAGTAGAGGTGTGTGTTTATGTGTGTTTGTCGCTAACTAGCGTGAGTCAAACTCCTGTGAATAAGTCGAACATTGGTTTCGTAATCATGTTCATCCAGTGTGACAGCGAGGTCACGTTTGTGTTGCATGCCTGCATCAGTGTATGGTTCAATGTCCTGTTGATGTTTGATGTGTTCCATCATGTGTTAGAACTACACTGATTTAAATCCTATACTCTGATGTAGTAAAGGCACTTGTTTCTGATACAACATCAAGATCCATAACCCTTGGATCATTACTCAGTTAGTCTTTAAAGGAAACAGCCTACATAGTAATTCAACATGGTTTGAAAACAGATATTGGCGATATACCTAACTTATTGTTATTTCCATTTGAACTACCGAAACATAGTCAAGTTGATTTATAAATGCACCAAGTCTCTGTATGTGTGTACGTACGTCTGTAATCTACGTAACTCTGAAACCGCTTGCCCCAACGACTTCAAATCTGACACACGCGTTCCACACCACCACAGAGAGTTCAGCGCCCTGTGTCACGTCCGTCGGATAGCTGGTTGTCCAGAACTAGCACAAAGTCCTCTGCCCAGGTTCTGGACAGGGCCCAAATTAGCCAATTGATCACCCCTAGATCTCCATATATGGAGCTGGCCTGTTCTGACGTCACAATGATGTTCTGACATCTGCATAGATAAACGATATTTCGTGGCGTTTATCTCTGAATTGAAGCACACATGAGGTGATATGAGGTGAGGCCTGACATTATTAGCAGATCACTGTGTTTCATGCTATTGAAGTGCATGGAGCAACGGAAACAACGTCAGCTAATACATCACAAGGTCCGGTTTTTGTGGGTTTTTTCTAGTTTTTGCCTGACTTTAAATGTGTTTATGTTTTTCACACTTTTAGAGCATATACGTAGTCATCATATGGGCATTGGGCACACCTAACAAATAACAATAGATGCCAAAACAATGGGAAAATTCCAAATTGTGTGTATTTAATTTTTTTATATCAAAAGTCCATAAAATCCAATTTGTATTACTTCTTTTGAACAAAAACGTGCCACGTGATGACACAAGGATCAATGGAACTCATTTATTTAGTGAGAAGCTTCTTCTTAAGGACCCCTCTAGAATAACATGTCTTCATATAAAGACATATTCTAGCCAGATATGTTTCTTTTTTATTTACTTTTTGCAAAAACTTTATAGTGCCATACTTCTCCAGATAGTTTAATTATTATTATTTATTTTATTATTTGTATTGCTATAATTATATGGCTTGAGCTACTCTGCTACACCTCCATCAAGAATACCAGAAGGAAGCTAATCATGAACATCTGAATGCTCAGCTCTGAGAACAGCACATGTGCAGAAATTGCGTGCATGGAGATGGGAGAGCCAAAGAGAGCGTGAACCCTGGCTATCTCATCTGTCAGAGTCACTCGTCTTAACTCTCCAAGAGACTAGCTTATGCGTCAACACCCCAATCAGATGGTGACTGGTGGGCCTGGTAGCACGTGTACATTTTGTGAGTTATCTACTTTCAGCACTGATCACAGCTCAGTTTTAATCAGCAATGAACTCATTAGCGCTAAGGTGAGGTGAGGTGAGACAGCTGGTTCCAGGTCAGAGCCCCTGAGGACATTTCTCTGGGGTCATTCAGGGTGCATTGAGACAGAAGAGATGGAGAAAAAGGGAGGGGGGTCATAAGCAGATGCATACGGAAAGTTAGTATAGAGAGAGGGAGAACAGAGGGAAACAAAGTAGGAGAAAAGGATGGGCGGATTGAGTAAGAAAATCACACCCACGTGAAGTGAGGGGTGCTCTAATCATCGCACATCATCATCATCATCAAGAATGGTGGCCCCTTATTGGCCAAGGGTGGCCACGGACATACCCAGCCGATTTGCTCAGACACATATAACGTAAATTCTCCATTCATTGTCAATGGCATTTAATGTTTGTAAGGTTTAAGATAAAATACTTATGAAAGTACTAATTAAAGGTGGCAAGATAGGAGGGAGAGGGGGTGAAAGAGATGATGAAGAACAGGTAAGGCAGGCAAGTTAAATGGCTTTCAAATGTAGTACTGTAGGGATGGGTGGGTGGGTGGATGGATGGATGGATGGGGGGGTGGGTGAATGGATGGGTGGGTGGATGGGTGGGTGGGTGGGTAGGTAGATGGATGAATAGACGAATAAATAGATGGATGAATTGTGTGAAGTGGAGGCTCATTACCAACACCCAATGGGCCATACCCCAGGCACCATGACCTACATAGAGCAGCATAGAGCAGAGAAACACCTGGGCCTCTCTCTCACTCACACACACACACACACACACACACACACACACACACACACACACACACACACACAGGTAAATCACAGCTGGATACACATGTGTCCCACGAGCACATCCAACTGGGTACACTACACACCTGCTTTAGTGCTGTTGTCAAGAACACAAATAGCACACACACACAATTTAGATTTTGAGGGAGAAACTCAGGAAGCAAAGACACACGCACGCACGCACGCACGCACGCACGCACGCACACACACACACACACACACACAGACACACACACACACACACACACACACACACACACACACACACACACACGCACACACACGCACACTTGCATAACTAGGTAATCATTCAGGGCACAGTATGTATGATTGTGTGTCCTAAAGTTACCTGGTGTCAGCTAATCGATGGAGCAGAGATCCCTAAGAGGACAGTGTTCATGATTTAGCTGAGCTACAGGGGAATAATCACTCAGTAGAAACTACCTGCAGTGATCGAGTCCCCTAGAAAATATAGAAACATTTTGGCTGACACAAATTCACATGCACACACACACACACACACGCACGCACATACAGTACACACTGTGCACCGTTCTGTGCCGTCATTGATTTCACACGGCTTGCATAGTTGCATGCCACAAAAGAACCCCCGCCATCTCGGTTTGAAACAGAAACTTCAAAGGCTTGCTGTCTTCCGAACCAACTGCCATAGACAGAAAATGCCCGTTTAAAGATTTAAAGGCTTGCGGAAATCAATTAAGCAAATATAGAAACCCTTGCTTGCTGGTTACTTTGCTAGGCTGTGCACAGGCGTGCACGTGCAGTGTGAAAATCAACAAACAAATGGCCAGACACGTGACTGGATGGGTGCGGGGGAGTTGTCAGGTTGGATCAGGAGACTATGGAGGCCAGATCTAGACTGGGGGAGTGGGGGGGGTAGTGTCTGTAGTACAGTAATGAGCTCCCCATCAGCTAGAAGAGAGAGTATGTGTTTGCGTGTGTGAGCTTACACAGAGTGAATGAGATTTGTAGAGGTGTGTGTCTGAAATTGCTGTACATTGCTGTACATACATGTGTCTGACGGCATGTTTTCACAGGTCCAAAGTTTGGAGGACCTAAATATCAGTCATGGTGTTCTGATGTGTTTGTAAGGCTGCTTCCATCACAAATTGATAACCTGGTAAATGATTTGACACCCATGATTCAACATTCTTTGTACATATTTTAAAAATGCAGTTCGTCAAATAGCAAAGCTGGGTCAAGAGTGTTTTGGTCTTTGAAGTATTAGAGGATATGCAGCAAAACACACAGCATTAGAGGCTCAAGTGATCTCATGATTCTCATCACCCTCTGTCGGTCCAGATATAATGCAATTCATGCCAACTGTTCACTTGGCTTGTCATTGCTTGGACAACGTACAAACACATACTGTATACGCACAGACACAAACTGTGAAACGACAGATCTTAAGACCCCTCAGTAATTCTTTTTCTCCCTTCATCTGTGCTAATTAGTCAAAAACTGGAGTCGACATCAAAAGCGAACGCCGGGCGGGGGTGAGTGATTTCCCAGGGAGGGAGGGAGGGGAGACAGACAGTTCAGCAGCAACATATCACACAGACAGACACTACAGGTTTGATCTTCAGTTAGTTCTACTCAGGTCGACGTTTTGTGTGTGTGGCAGTGACTTACATTCTGAGTGCTAATTGAACACTGAAAGTGTACAAATGTAACACAATCTACAAATGGGTAAATTAATAGAGTGATAACTGTATGATGTTGTGATGTTTCTACAGCAGGGGTTCTCTACCTGGGGGAATGCAACCCATCGGGGGGGGGGGGGGGTCTCCAAATTATAAAAAAAATACATTTGTTTTTGCAACTGAATGGCTGGAAAATGGAAATTAAGAGTTTACATAGTACAGATAGTACATGCATAAACTTTCCTTAATGATATATGGTTTCAGTATTTATTTATGATGTATTTTCTCTATTATTAAGGTTATTGTAGCGGTTAATTTGCATTGGGGGTGGGGTTGGGGGCCAGAGACATGGCCAGACATTGGGGGTCGCGAGACACAGCCATAGCATTTCTACAATGACTTCATTAGTAGATCATGGTACCAGTATGGTTTCCATTCCCACTGGGGGTCATATCAGCCTTACTTAAAATAGATGCTTTCTCAAGTCACAGAAAGTCACACCTTGACCTCGTTTCAATACTAATATTATAAAATCTGTTAATATTAATTTCTCTAATATAGGAACAGCTGGAGAGGCATATCTTGTCCAGTTTCTGTCCTGTCCTGTGCTTTCTGTGCTTTCAAGGTTTCAGGCTGGGATTACATCACCTCTCCATCCATCAGCATCCCAATGGAAATACATGTAAATTATTCATGCTGTTGAATGAAATATTAAGCCGCTTCAAAAAACAAAAAATTAACACAGGCCTCCACAGTGATGTGATGTGCTTTCTATTTATTATTATTTATATTTGTGTGTGTGTGTGTGTGTGTGTGTGTGTGTGTGTGTGTGTGTGTGTGTGTGCGCGTGGCTGCGTGCATTTGTGTGAATAGGAGGGATTGTTCTTACGTATTTAGTTTTTGAATCAATACAGAGGTATGTTTGTTGACTGGATTGCTGTTTGTGTAGATTGCTACAACAGTCCGTCCAACACACACACACACACACACACACACACACACACACACACACACACACACACACGCACACACACACACACACACACACACACACACACACACACACACACACACACACACAAACATGCATCTGTTTGCCAAATACTAAAAGAAGAGAGTGAGAGAATATGTCTTGTCTTTGTAAAGTCACTGTTAGCAAAGCTATTTTAATGTTTGAATCTTTAATTCCTTAGGTGATTTTAGTTATTTAGATGCTGTACTGTAAACTGAAGAGTTGAAAAGTTGAAAAGTACTGTATTTTCCTAGCTGAAAATTACTCCCTGATGGCAATTCAGGGATCGAGTAACTCACGAATCCTCTTTCAGAGGAAAAAAAAGTGACCTGCCTTCTCTCTTTATGTCTGCGTTGGTGGTGGGAGGGAGGGGAGAAGAGGGGAGGGGGTGGCGTACCGGGCAGAGGGGATTGATGACTCCAATCAAAGGCTTTTTCATCTGCTGCCCGCACTCCTCTAATAATTGAAAAGCAGCCTTGTGGCTCCATTTGATGGCACTTTCACATTAGACACAGTTCTCCCATCATCTATAATTCACAGCTCAAATGATAATCCCTCATCTATTACCACCGCACCTTTTCTCTCTCCATCTCTCCCTCTCTTGTTCTTCACTCGCTCGTTCCACTTGTTCCCTCTACTGATGATTTGTGGGGGGGTGGGGGGGGGGGGCATATGGGAGAGGTGGATGATGTGTGCAGAAATTAAAGTACAATACAATGTAATACTCATAGGGAGACATAAGGGAGTGTTTGAAACTGTGAGCAGTAATTAAAATAAAATCAACAGAATCATTCAATCCTTGCCGCTACAAAATCTGGTGGCAAAGGAATAATATATTCCACCCAATTAGACCGAAACTTTATACATTTATCCTTCTGCAGTCTGAGAGAGAAAGTCATTATAAATAAATCAGTAAATATAATTTACTATATCTATCCATTCTTTTATGGTGGGGGCCTCAGGAAGCAACCAGTGTCGTGTAAATACTTTATTTCTTTATTTTGTTATGGCCAGAAGTGACTGTACTTTTGGAGGTGCACTCTAATGGCCCCTAAACCTGCAAATCCAACTTGGAGTTGATTGGATGTTGTCCAAGATTATCTTTGCATAGACAAACAGTAATATATGACAGTCTTGTATCAAGGCTATGATTAATGTATTTATAGTGTTATGTCTACAAAGTATTTTTCTTTGCGTAGTTATATGCACCCTTAATTGCGTAGCCTATATAGCGAGATATTAAGACTGAATGAAATATTTATATTACTACAGGTAGGTCTTCTGACCAAACAATTGGTTGAAATAGGCTCTCCACACCCGTGCTGAAATGAGCATGACAGCACACCTAGCCGTTAATAGAAGATTTGAGAATGGATAAATCACATTTAGAAATATTATCAGGTTTGGAATGGAATAAAAACAAAATTATTCAAAGAATAAATTACATTTTCCTCTGTTAATAGCTGAGCGTAGACCTGGGGCAGGTCTACGCTCAGTTATTATGGTGGTACTTGGAGAGCCAGATATTTTCTGTGGTCGTACCACTTCTCTAGACTGTAGAAGGCTGTCAGATATGTCAGATATGTTGTGTGGTCTAACCCTTTTCACGCATTGTAGATAGCTGCTCTGTTAAAATGAGTAGCTGAAACACTAATGGCCACCGAGAGAGACATGTAACTCTGCAAGGGAAGAATATAATGTACCCCAATGGAATTAAAATCACACACACACAAGACACACACACACACACACACACACACACACACACACACACACACACACACACATACACGCACACACACACACACACACACACACACACACACACACACACACACACACACACACACACACACACACACACACACACACACACACACACACACACACAGATACTGGTGTCGAAAAAAAGAAGCCTAGCCATCCAGTTCTTTAAGCCTCAGAGCAGGGAACTCACAGCACATAAACTGTCATTCAGCAAATGGATGTTTCACAGCTATGCTTATGGAGATAAGCAAATCCTACATGCACACAGACATGAACTGATGAACACACAGACATCTAAGCCACCCTCTCGCTCCATTTCTCTGTCAGTGACTCTGTCTGTCTCCACTGAAACCAAAAGGAAATGAGTAATATACTTTATTCATCTTTCACACTTCTGCATTTCAGCATTCACTTTGAGAAAAATATTTAAAAAAAAATAAAAAAGAGAGAGACAGAGCACGAAAGACAGACCAACAGATACAGTAGTTAAAGGGAAAGGGAAGAGAGAGAGGAGAGAGGGCATATGAAATTGCCTTGCTGTGTGTTATCAACATAGTGCTTTAGTTGAACACATATTTGCAGTGTGTAAAACCAAGCTTTTGAAGTGTTCGTCTGACTCTAGCTTAGTGGTGTGTGAGTGCGTGTGCATGTGTGTTGTGTGCTTTGAAGTCTGACTGTGGCCCTTTGACTGACTTTCTGCAAGGACTAGACTGTGTGAAAGTGTGACAGAGAAAGAGCACCAAAGAGAAAAAGGACAGAGGAAATGAAAGAGTGAATACTTTTGAGTTTGAGAAGGAGCGGTCATAAGGGCGAAAGGTCAGTAGGGATAAGTGTGTGTGTGTGCGTGCGTTTCATGTTTTGTATCAATAATCAAAATCTGCAAAGTAACATGTAATTCAGTAAAAAGTACAATATTTGTATGAGATTTAGTGCAGTAGAACCTAAAAGTACCTTGGAAATTGTACTAAAGTACTTCAGTGAATGTTACTCATTGAAAGATGAGGGGACCGTCATCTTTTATTTTTGTAATCTGGTATACAGTATGCAACAAAATGTAACGGATTTTAAAGGAGCATTTCACCCATTTTCAAACAATCTGGTCCTCACTATATGCTCATGAGAAAACACCATTTATGTCTACTCACTCCATCTCATTTGTGGGCTGTGGATGTCATGGATAGTGAGGACCAATTCAATGAAACCAGTAGTTAAACCAGTTCAAACCTTTTCATACCAAGGCATTTGGCCACGCAGACCTCCATCTGAATCTTTTTTCCAACAAAAGTCAACATTTTACTAACGCAGATGTACAAGTGACGTGCTGCAAGCTTGTATATCTTCTATTTCTGAGAACTACTGTTCTAAATCCTGAGTTGCTGCCCATAGTCCCATACTGCCTAAAATGGTATGGGTCAGTATGCCAGCCCAGTACCATGTCATTTATCACATTGTAATATTTTGAATACTACAGTTGCTCGCTACCATTTACATTGTTTTACTAACTTGTAGCACTTTAAGTATTATAGAGTCTTTATTCCTAGAACTATTTAATTTTAAAGGACCACCATAACAGAGTTACAGACCTGTATTTGGAACCCTGAGAGTCCCTGGACCACACTTAACTACTACGGTCCTAGATTTCTTGTACACAGAGAGGAACTTTATGATACAAGTTATGGGTACATCTAAAATCAAACCCTATAGCCTCGATCTACAGGCATAGGCACAACTTAAATAGCACTATATATATACACACACACACACACACACACACACACACACACACACACACACAGCACTCTATAGTGTAGTGAGATCAGATTCTAAAAATGTCTTCTACATCCTGTCAGTTTCAGTGGTTCTTCGATTTTTCAAAAATAGCAGACCTACAAGCTCGTAGCGCGCCACTCGGTGGCGTGCTATGAGCGTGTAGATCTGCTATTTTTCAATAGCTAAAGCATAACATGCCAACACCAAAATGGGTTCCCGCCCAAAATGGGTTAAGGTTACGTATGATTCATGACTATTTTTTTAAATTACCATGTTTTTTGTTCTTTCTTACTGTAACTCGCTCTGGATTAAACGCTCTGCTAAATGCCTAAATTGTAGTTGGTGGATCCACAGTCCTGTTGCGCCGCCTCACTAACGCATTACCTAAATTAAAGCTGTTGCAGCACCACACAAATTTGCTGTGATGCAAGTCAGTGGTACTCAACATTTTTGGCTCAGGCCACCCCTGGAAATCCACAGCACTCCTGAATTTACATTAAGGAGTACTTCACCCAAAACATGACTCATTTTATATCAATTACACACCCCATGCAGCCTTGAATTCATGGAGATTTTGTTGCATTCCCAGCCAATAATTTGATGATCGGTGGAGTCTCCGGTATGTCCTATTGACCGATGACCCAGGCATCAAATTATTCGTTCAGGAATGGGACAAAAACCTCAATGCAATGCCAACCGGAACTATTCTTTTCTAAACAGATTTACACAGCTCAGTTTTTTTATCAGGCTTTTCTCTGCAGTGGAAAGCCTGGTGACGTGAGGTTACCAACAAACCAAACATGTTCAAAAAGGATCTCAACAAGTTTTAGGATTAAGAAAATACAAAAAGGCACTTTTATTTATAGAAAACAATTCCAATATTTTCTGAAAGAATCACCACCACACATGCTCAGATCGTGTAGCACCAACCAAGTCGCCTGAATCATGGGTGTGACCTGGGGGCCTTGGAGGAGATGAAGAGTAATCTGTGATCGCAGGCTCAGGTTCTACAGGTGGGCGTGGGTATCCAGCAGGCTGTACAGGTGGGACAAAATCTGTAGGAGTAGTGTCAAAAAATGTGTTTTGCAAAAAGTGGACCCCTGGTGGCGCTAGAACAGGCCAATGTGATGGTCTAGTACCAACCAAGTCGCCTGAATCATGGGTGTGACCTGGGGGCATTGGAGGAGATGAAGAGTAATCTGTGATCGCAGGAGCAATCACATATTCTCCAGAAATGCTGGGGCCCTCTTCAGGTTCTGTGTAAATTCTTGGCCAGGTACTGTATTCATATGAGACAGCTGCAGGGTAGAAGATAGAAGGCTCAGGTTCTACAGGTGGGCGTGGGTATCCAGCAGGCTCTACAGGTGGGCGTGGGTATCCAGCAGGCTGTACAGGTGGGACAAAATCTGTAGGAGTAGTGTCAAAAAATGTGTTTGGCAAAAAGTGGACCCCTGGTGGCGCAGGCCAATGTGATGGTCTAGTACCAACCAAGTCGCCTGAATCATGGGTGTGACCTATGGGCATTGGAGGAGATGAAGAGTAATCTGTGATCGCAGGAGCAATGTCATATTCTCCAGAAATGCTGGGGCCCTCTTCAGGTTCTGTGTAAATTCTGGGCCAGGTACTGTATTCATATGGGGCAGCTGCAGGGTAGAAGATAGCAGGCTCAGTTTCAGCAGGTGGGCGTGGGTATCCAGCAGGCTGTACAGGTGGGCGTGGGTATCCAGCAGGCTGTACAGGTGGGCGTGGGCCAGCAGGCTGTACAGGTGGGCGTGGGTATCCAGCAGGCTGTACAGGTGGGCGTGGGTATCCAGCAGGCTGTACAGGTGGGCGTGGGTATCCAGCAGGCTGTACAGGTGGGCGTGGGTATCCAGCAGGCTGTACAGGTGGGCGTGGGTATCCAGCAGGCTGTACAGGTGGGCGTGGGTATCCAGCAGGCTGTACAGGTGGGCGTGGGCCAGCAGGCTGTACAGGTGGGCGTGGGTATCCAGCAGGCTGTACAGGTGGGCGTGGGTATCCAGCAGGCTCTACAGGTGGGCGTGGGTATCCAGCAGGCTCTACAGCTGTTTCAGAATAATGTGGCCATTTGGAGAAGCTGCTGGACTCACGAGGAATGTTGCTAAACAGTCTTGAAGAGATAAGGGTGGGCCAAAAAGAACCCCTGTTGTCATCTCCAATTGCAGAGAGAGAACCTGTGAACCGTCTTGAAGAGATACGGTTAGGCCAGGAAGAACCCCTGTTGTCATCTCCAATTGCAGAGGAAGAACCTGTGAACTGCCTTGAAAAGAGCTGGGTGGGCCATGAAGGACCTATATTGTCACCTCCAATTCCAGAAGGAGAACCTGTGAACAGAGATTAAACATTTAGCCTGGTGCTCATACTGGTCTGGTGAACTGGACTGCTGTCAATGGTTACCAAACTTGTCATGCCGCAGAATCTACAAGCTCACAACACCTGAGCTCCAATGATGGTATTGAACACCCACACACACACACACACACACACACACACACACACACACATGAAAAATTCCAGGCAAAGGTTTTTCCTTGGCCTCCAGGGAGTGTGCGTAGCATACAAGGTTTTAGACAGATCGGTGCAGTTATAAAAACACTAATCGGCCAGTTATATCACCACCATGAGGCAGAGTTGAAAATTTGCAGGTGGCATTTCTTCCTCGGCCTAGTGGGAATGTGTGTGCAAAATGTCACGGAAATCACAATGCGTTCATGATTTGCAGAATTTTGTCTGCGAAGCCAATCTTAGCCAATCAGGACAGAGTCTGAAAACCCCGTTTTGTTGACTGGTTATAGAGAGACCGTACCAATTTGCGTGATGTTTGGACAAAATCTGTAGGTGTAGTCAAAAAATGTGTTTTGCAAAAAGTGGACCCCTGGTGGCGCTATAACAGGCCAATGTGAAAACTTTGGGGCAGAGGTTCAGCTGTGGCATCCAGGGAGTGGGTGTGCAGAGTTGGCTGCCATTGAGCAAACGGTGCCAGAGATTAGCTGTCCACAGACGGACGTACACACACACGCAGTGCATAACATACTCTTTCCCCATGCCTTCGGCCTGGTGGAGACAATAATAATTTGGGAACCAGACTGTGTGAGAGAACTGAAACATCCTACCTTTTGGTGGCAGACGGTAGCAGAATCCATTTCTGACCAGCAGAAAACACAGCCAGGACACACTGAAAACCACACACACACACAAGATATTTAACATGTATTAGTTTTACCACATGCCCTACATTTAAGTTAAATAACAATACCTCAAAGGCAGTCCCAGAGCCATCTCTAGCAGCCTCAGCACAGCTCTAGTGCTCAGTGCTCCCTGAACCCGCTGTGAGTTCTGTCTGATGTTTATCAGTCGTTAATCTAATTGACCTAATGACACTCACCTGTTGACCATCACACCTACATGGCCCAGTGTTGCCATGTCTGCTTATTATAAGCAACTTTGAGCTTGTTTTGTCCTGCAAAGTCACTTGCGGGTTTCTAAAGTGTAGTTGATTATTTGGGCTTGTTTTTGGGCTTTGGGCTTGTTTCTAAAGTGTAGTTCCTTAATAATAATACACTTTATTTATATAGCATCTTTCTTATTTTTTATATGGAGGGACAGACAGTAGGCTGACAGGAAATGGGGAGAAAACATGCAGTAGGGGCCGTCGGGATCGGGAGTCGAACTCGCGGCACACTGCCAGACTGGATTACCAGCCAAGGTGCCTGGACCATTGAGCCATGGCCCAGGCCATATAGCATCTTTCATGACATGGAATGCAGCTCAAAGTACTTTATGGAGCAAGACAAAAACAAGAAAAGCAAAAACATAAAACAACATTTAAATACTAGTAAGAAAATCACACCCGTTTAAAATGAGGGGCGCTCTTGTCATCGTCATCAATTTATGTTAGCGGACATTTGACATTGCTACATAAGGTACATAAGGTGGTCCCTTATTGGTCAAGCACTACCAACAACATGTGATTGGTTAGCCGATTTTCCCTTCAATGTCAATGGCGTTTAATGCTTTGATGTTGCTCTTATCATACATCATCATGCATCATCTCATACTGGCCAATCAGAATGCCTGTTGCCTGTGATTTGTTAGCTGATTTGCTCTTTACATATGACGTACATTTTCCCTTCAATGTCAATGGCGTTTAATGTTTTCATGTTTAATTTACGTCATATTTAGCGGAATTCTGACGTAATTTCTCCGTTCATTATCAATTGCAAATCTTGAGACGTGTGGGGAAAAAAGCTATTTATAGAAGTGGCTAGCGCCCCTTAAAAAAGCAGTGAATCAGGCAAAACAGTGAGGACATGAATAACAACACAGATTTAAAACTCAACTAAAAGCAAGAGTGAAGACAATGACATAGGTCTTGAGCTGTGCTTTAAAGCTGTCAACAGAGGCTGCCTGTCTAAGGTGTAATGGGAGTTTATTCCAAGCGTCGGCCTGTAGAAGCATAAAGTTGCTTAATGTGTAGTTCCTTATCTGGGCTTGTATCTAAAGTGCAGTTGCTTATTAGTTCTTGTTTCTAAAGTGTAGTCGCTTATTTGACCTTGTTTCTAAAGTAGCCTATAGTCGCTTATTTGGCCTTGCTTCCCAATGGTGTGTGTGTGTGTGTGTATGTGTGTGTGTGTGTGTGTGTGTGTGTGTGTGTGTGTGTGTGTACGACTACATGTGTGCGTGTGTGTGTGTGTGTATGCGTGCGTGCGTGTGCGTGTGCGTGTGTGTGTGTGTGAGAAAGAGAGAGACAGACAGACCAGAGACAGAGAGAGACAGAGACCCCAGCCTTGAAGGCTGCAGATGAAAGCTATTGGTGTTTTAATTTATCTGGTAAATAACTTGTGCATATGAGACATAGGCATAAATGTTGAATAAAATACATATTCTTTTTTTGGCCTGGGCCATGGCTCAGTGGTCCAGGCACCTTGGCTGGTAATCCGGTCTGGCAGTGTGCCAGTGTGCCAAAATCACCAAATTAAGCAATTCTACTAGCAGAATAATGTGATTCTGAGAGAGGAACAACAGTCTCAGTCTCCTTTTTTCAGAAATAAACAGAAAAAATACTATATAAACTTTAATTTGAAGAAAGAAGGAAAAAGACCAGAACCCGCAGTTCCTTGACCCAAGAGGAGCAGCTGCATGTTAGCCTTATCCAGCAGTGGTGTTTGACCTTGCCTGATCCCAGCTGCATGGAGAATCCTGTTAGAACCCCCTGTGTCTCAGGGGCGCTAGCCTGTCTGTCAATCTCCACCACAGTGACAAGACTTCTCCCTCTCCTCCTCTTCCCGTCCTCCTCCTCTCCTCCTCTTTCTCTCCTTCACCTCAGAAGCTAATTCGACACACTCTTCCAGCCAGCCCCGGGGAAATTGTTTCCCAGTTAAATGAAAGGGGTGTTGGAGGGATGAAGTGGCATTTGACTCTCGTTTCCCCTTTGAGTCAAGGTCACGCTACCATTTAAAAGTATTTCCCTTGGCTTATCTCCTCTGAACTGGCCTCTTAGCGGGGATAAGGAACACAAATCAGGAGAGAATTATCGGCTCCCAAGCGGTCTAAATGCCTGCCACTTCCCACTTCCTTGGGCGAGGCGGAGCTGCAGAGGTGAAACTTACGCATAAAATGAACCCTTTACAGGTCATTTTTACACTCGAAGACTAATACCGACACATGGGTATATTTGTAGTTCACATTATTGGACTGATATTTCCAATGTTATTTTTAGGCCATAAATGTGTGTATCTCCACAATATGAACATTTTTCACATTTTGTGAATTTTTCTCTGTGGCTGATCCCGCAAACCACTGGGCCAAGCAGCGTCAAATGTCATATGCACACCAGTGTAAGACAACTCCCTCAATCTTTTTTCCCCCACATAATTATTGTGAATTTATTTTCTTTCTTTCTTTTTTAACTTAGAGGTTTATTTGGGCTGAAGTGTTTGTGTTTTACAATTTTTTTCCTTCTGCACCTGTACGTTTGCATATTTCTGTTCACCTCCCATGGTGAACAGCTCAGGCTTATTGTAATCCCTCTGACTCACCTGCTCATACAACATCTCTCTGTGTGTGTGTGTGTGTGTGTGTGTGTGTGTGTGTGTGTGTGTGTGTGTGTGTGTGTGTGTGTGTGTGTGTGTGTGTGTGTGTGTGTGTGTGTGTGTGTGCGCGCGTGCGTGCGTGTGCTCTCTCTCTCTTTTATACTTCTCATTTAAATTCCACTGAATGCAGTGTATATTTAAAAACTGCATATGTAAAGTTCCTGCTTGCGTTCGCCCTAGGATTGTGTGTGTGTGTGTGTGTGTGTGTGTGTTAGTATTGTATGCACGTGCATATTGGTATGCTTGCAGGTGTGGTTTTTAGCATTTGTGTATGTTTGTATATTTATGTTTTAGTGAAGTCTCCCCGGGGCGATTGCATTGTTTACCAGAGAGTTCTAATACATGCCTCTTATACCTGAGCGCTAGCTATAGCACATTAGCGAGCAGCGCTAGACATGCTGCGTATTTTTAACCTCGCCTGCCTCTCACTTCTAATCCCATCTGCATATGTGCACACGCCACTGTGCTCTCACATGTTGACACATCACCACATGCACATCTGACGGTGCGCACACACAGCCGTGCACACACAAACACACGCACGCACACACACACACACACACACACACACACACACACACACACACACACACACACGTGCGTGCGCGGTTGCTTGTTATCACCTATTTCTAAGCTGTGGGTGAGAAGATATGGGCGACATTCAACATTTTTTAGCAGTAACACAGAAACCAATTCCAGCAGTAAAAGCAGGGTTTTGTGAGCCTATAAGCAAGTATTGCACTGAACTTCCTATCACCCACACCCCTCCTTCCCCATTCTAATCCACTGAGCTTTATTGGACAGTAAAGTTATAATAAGTAAAGTTTATTCTATGTTATGGAAGTTTTGTACTTCCATAACAGTATGTTTGGCTGCCTTTCAAATTCAGAATAAGAAAGATTTTCTATTGCGAGGTATATTTGGAATTTGGCAGTGAGGTGCATGCATTACATTATATAACAACAGTATAAAGACATATTTACACAGTTTTTTTTATTGGGGTGCTACCAAGCAATATCACAGTATACTTTGTATACAGTATATACTTATTTATTTGCCTTGTGACTTTTCTTGCCACAGAATTCAAGAGATCACTTGGGAGTACCGATTTAGGCCAAGGGGAAAATACAATTAAAAAGATAAATAAATAGCTTATATGCCTTATAAATAGCCTATAAACCATGAAAACTAGGAAGACCAACATGTGTCATTCCAAGCACATGCAGCCCTATTGCATAAACTGCCCTTATGTAATACACAAGCACCTCTGGTCTTGCAGCTTGCCACTTTTCTTATAAGAAAACTATACATAAATAGCCTAGAAGCCTATTTGCACTTGTACCCAGAAGGTAACATATGCATTTTGCACTGCACATGTATTATGCACTTGAAACAATATTATATGTTCTGCTTTGCACTTGTGTTATGTTCACAGAAGGCAATAGCAGCATTCACTGTAAATATTGTACATTCCACAATAATGTTTTGTGTATTATGTACACAGAAGGTAACAGGATATACATTCCATATAGCCTGGCTAATAAGCCAGACTGAATCAGCCGTTGGCAAAAAAATTGCCTGCCGGCGGATTACGGTCTGGAGAGGCTCAATTGTACGCCCATTTCCTACACCAGAGAACTGGTGTGGCCAATCGGGACACGGTATGCAATATGGGCGGGCTTTGGTACAGTGACATTCAATGCTTGAGACCTTTGACTGACAGTAGCTCTGACCAATTGCGTCAAAGAGAAAATGTTTGAACTCGCCCCCCGGGAAACAAGATCCATACACAGCATCTCCAGACTCAAATACCACACGACAGTGTGATTTGAGTCTGGCTTATTAGCCAGGCTACATTCCATATACATTCCACATTGCATTTCATTGTATTTATGCACGTCGAAAAACGGCAGGACCAGAGGTGTTTGTAGAATTGTGTATTTGTGTGTGGTCCACCAGAATCACTACAGTATTATAATTCATGCTGTGCTCACACTAGAAGGTCTTTAACTTGTTTGGATCCACATGCTGCAGTCCTACTAGTCCATACCATTTTCATGATGGCACCATCCACCCACCCGCACAGAAGGCTGCTGCCCCCTGCCAACTCATTTCATAGTGCCAGCGCTGCCTCTGCAGTCTGCATGCTTCGCAGGCCATTCCCAGGGTGACTGACCGACCCCCCCCATACACACACACACACACACACACACACACACACACACACACACACACACACAGGCACATACTGTGCACCATTCTGTGCACTGTTCTGTGCCATTATTGATTTCACACGGCTTGCAATGTTGCATGCCACAACAGAACACCCGCCATCTCGGTTTGAAACGGAAACTTCAAAGACCACGCTTGCTCTCTCTCTCTCTCTCTCTCTCTCTCTCTCTCTCTCTCTCTCTCTCTCTCTCATTGAAATAAATAACCCATGCTTACCTTCTAAACTGTTAGATGATCACGCTTGTGTCCAACCCCAGAAAAACATTTTCTTTGGAAGGCCCAAAACAGGGTGTTAATTGTATCATGAGTTGTGTGTTGCTAACTAAAGCTGGTAAAGCTATCTATATATTGGTCTCCTGTAGCTAGACGATCTGTATGCCTACTGATCGCAATTAAACAAATGGCTTAACTGTGTGAAAAAAATAATAACAGCATCACAGAACCAATGCAAAACGTGTCTTCATCAGAAGGTATCAGGATTGGTTTTCAATAAGGGAGCGAAGGTTTGTTACCGCTGGCGACCTGGCGTCCACATCCATTCATTAGGTTTGTTACCGCTGGCGACCTGGCGTCTACATCCATTCATTAGGTTTGTTACCGCTGGCGACCTGGCGTCCACATCCATTCATTAGGTTTGTTACCGCTGGCGACCTGGCGTCCACATCCATTCATTAGGTTTGTTACCGCTGGCGACCTGGCGTCCACATCCATTCATTAGGTTTGTTACCGCTGGCGACCTGGCGTCCACATCCATTCATTAGGTTTGTTACCGCTGGCGACCTGGCGTCCACATCCATTCATTAGGTTTGTTACCGCTGGCGACCTGGCGTCCACATCCATTCATTAGGTTTGTTACCGCTGGCGACCTGGCGTCCACATCCATTCATTAGGTTTGTTACCGCTGGCGACCTGGCGTCCACATCCATTCATTAGGTTTGTTACCGCTGGCGACCTGGCGTCCACATCCATTCATTAGGTTTGTTACCGCTGGCGACCTGGCGTCCACATCCATTCATTAGGTTTGTTACCGCTGGCGACCTGGCGTCCACATCCATTCATTGAGTTTATATTTCCCCAGCTGGCGGACATCTCTGATCATCTGGATATGCCAGACTAGTATAATATTGATGTAGTCTCTCTCTGTCACTCTCAACAAGAGCTCAAAGCCAGTTTACTCTCTCACCTGGTGACATCAAAAACACAAAAGTGTCTTGAAAGACGTACGCACGGCACGCACGCACGCACGCACGCACGCACGCATGCACACACACACACACACACACACACACACACACACACACACACACACACACACACACACACACACACACACACACACACACACACACTCCAAGTCTTGCTGTGCAACATCTCTATCTCTGAAGGCTCCCGCCTTAGAGTCACATGATGTCCAAAGAGCTGCCAGATCAAAAATACTGCCCATCATCTGTTGCTTCTGAAAAAGGCACTTCAAAGTCCTGATAGGATAAGAGCGAGAGACTGAAGTGGAAAGGTGAGGAGGGAGAAAGAGAATGCCCTGAAGCTGCCCATGCCAAAGTCTGGAGAAATCATTGGCCCCAATCCTGACAGTTAGGATAAAGACAGAGACAACATAGTCAGAAAGAAAGGCACGCGAATAGAGAAAATATAGCAAGGGAACAGGGAAGAGGGAACTGCCAAAGAAGAGAATGACAAAGATTGTCAGAGCGAAAGGGCGATAATCCAATTGATGTCTAAACAGTGTGCTGAAGACATAACCGTTTCACTCAGCCCCACTGGAAATGACAGTCTCCCTCTCCCACAATGGCCTTCAATACAATGGCCCATTGTATAAAGGCTTGAAATTAAATACATTTTAAAGAGAGAGAAACATTTTAAGATTTATCAGGAAGACACTGATGATGAAAAAAGCAAGGAATTGTTTGAGTGAGCAATCGGACTTTTAACTTTCCATTAACTCAAATGTAAGCTGTTTATTATTATAAGTCTGCACATAGTTGAGCAAAGCTGTATAGACTTTTTTTTTTTTTTTTTTTTACAATTGATTTAGTAGATATTGGAATTAACTGCACACACATCACCACTGTGCATTCAGCATGCTCCTTCTCCCCTTTCCTCACAACTTTCTGTCAGGGACCAGAGGTTGGATCATTCACCCGTGGACGCACGCACGCACACGCACACACACACACACACACACACACACACACACACACACACACACACACACACACACACACACACACACAGAGCAGCTTTATCACTGGCCCACCAGAGTAGCCAGATCATATTACTGCAACATCCTGAGGAAGTCAGTCCCTCACATTTTTTCTTTCATGTGTGTCTGTCAGTATGCATGCTATAGAATAGATCATAAATACAAAAGTACATGCTTGCTCGGCAGGAGGCTAGCCGTCTACAGGTATAAGAGTGTCTGTGTTTGTATCTGTGTCTGTCGGTGTGTGAATCTGTCTGTCTTGTCTGGAAAATCAAAAGCAATATGACAAATCAGTGACAATGTTTTCTTTCAGTGGTTTGATGAACAGAATGCAGTCTGTTGTGCTGTTTAAAGTGAATCTGATACAGGGGGGAGGCAGGGAGAAAGAAGGTTAGATCTCGTCAATGAAGGGTGTTTTTACAAGGTTGCCACTGGACGCCATGGATTTCTTGCCGACCACAAAGGTCTTCGCAGCATTGGCGATATCAGTGAGGGAGACATTGTCAATGCTCTCTGTGACAGTGTCAGGACTAATGTAGACTCCTCCAGACAGGGCTTGGGTGCCCATAGCATCTATCAACCCTTCAGAGTTCTCTAGAGACATCACGTACTGGGCCTTTAGCTGGTTATGGGCCCGTGTGAGCTCAGCAGCAGTGACTGCACCATCGGCAACAGCTTTCACCTGTGCCAAAGCAGCCTTGATCACATCACCGGCTGCAGCATACTGGCAGATGGTGTAGACTCCAAACAGACCAGAGTCAGAGTAGCTTTCATGATATGCAGTGGCATCAAAAGGGTCACTGGTTGTCTTGGAGATGCCCCGGATGAGTTTGCTAGTGGTGTTGGAGCCCCTCTTGATGAGGGGGCCGGCCCCCAGGATGTGCTGCAGCACGCTGAAGGCCAGGACCTCCGGGGTCCCCACTCTTGCCGACTGGCTTACCACCGCACAGTGGACCAGACTGCTGGAGCTCTGCTGACGCACCTCACCTCCACGGTACTGGGACATAGCTCCTGTGGTTCCAAGCCCGCTGCGGATGTTGTGGAACTGCTCCCCAAGCTGCCTCAGCACAGCATGGTCTATACCAAGTCCAACAAGAGCCATTCTGGCAGTTGTAAAGTTGTTATGGACAAAGTGATGCATCTGCTCGGACTGGATGTTGCCGACCATGTGGTCTGGACAGTACAGGGAGTTAGACAGTGAGTTCTTGTAGGCTGCTCCATGTAGACCTTCGATCACACAGACCAGGGGGCTCTGAGCAGCCAGGGCCTTGTCCATCTTCACTCTGGGGGTGAGATCTGACACTTCCCATGGCCTGAACTCTGGCGCTGTGGTCACATTGATCAGGTACTCCATCACTGTATCAATATCATCTCTCAAACAGTCCACAGAGTAGACCATGTTCTCTCTGGATGCTGTCACGCTCATCTTTCCTCCCACTGCCTCAATGCCACGACAGATTCTGAGGGCTGAAGCACCTTTTGTTGTCAGGCCAGCAGCCAGTCGCAGGAGGTGAGAAACCCCCATATTGTCAGGTGTCTCATAGCGACAGCCAGCCCTGACAAACACCCCAATCTTGGAGGCTGGGAAATAGTTCTCCAAAGAAGTGATCACCAGCCCGCTTGGCAGATTGGTCACCTGCACTTCTTGTGGCTCAAACCTTACATGATCATTGACCCCTGTAAACTCAACCTTACGGGCATGAGCCGAAAGAAGCCTCCTTGGTAATTTCCTTATGGCCTTCATGTGCCTTCTCTCCTTCAGCCAGGATGATTGAAATATCTAACTTACATTTTATAGAGGAAGTCAACAGGGCTTGCACCAAATTAGGAGTCATACATCATAGATACATCTTCAACGACGTCACAGGTTGGCCACATGAAGTTTGAGATCCACGTAGTTACTTGCGCAAGCAGAGTGCGCAAGTACTAGTTTCGCCCGGGACTTGTATGCACCGTCCCAGCCGTCCCGCCAATTTTGATGCGTATGCACCGTCCCAGCAATTTTGAGGCGTATGCACCGTCCCAGCAAATGACGTAATGACTAATTGTGCCTGATACGGCAGTGGTGCCAGATTACATACATGTATACATAGGAGCATTACCTTTAATCCTCCCAACACTAAAACATATCGTCATTACGTCACCATCGAAAACCAATTACACTCTGGCATTGGGTCCTTTAATCCACATCTTTATTACGTAATCATTGAGAGCTAGTTATACATATAAATACTATGTATATATGTATAAAATCAATGGTTTTCGATGGTGGTGACGTAATGATGATATGTTTTAGTGTCGGGAGGATTAAAGGTAATGCTCCTTCCTATACATGTATGTAATCTGGCACCACTGTCGTATCAGGCACAAGTAGTCATTACGTTACATGCATAAAGTAGGTAGGTAGCAAATAGTTAAACCTAATAATTCAACATTTCAAACTTTCCTTCACAGAGAAACTGAGATTTGACAGTTTGTAGCGGTCGGAAGTACTTGCGCGCTCTGCTTGCGCACTATTAGGCCATTAGTAGGCCCTAGTAGGCCATTTATTGTCATACCCATTGTACCAGTTGTACCCATTGTCATACCCATTGTACCAGTTGTCATACCCATTGTACCAGTACCCATTGTCATACCCATTGTACCAGTTGTCATACCCATTGTACCAGTACCAGTTGTCATACCCATTGTACCAGTTGTACCCATTGTACCAGTTGTCATACCCATTGTACCAGTTGTACCCATTGTCATACCCATTGTACCAGTTGTACCAGTTGTACCCATTGTAATACCCAAGGATTGTTTGGGGAGGGGAAAGGGGAGAACAACACACTCTCGGCAGCTAAGTTTGAAATCGATCAGTCGGACGGTGCTTAAGTTATGCACGGGACAGACAAACACCCATGCACATGCACAAACATAATCTAACATAATACAATGCATAGAGTTCAATGAACAGTGTGTACTGTATTATAATCTATACCCCCTGAATTCCCCACCGCCGTCGTCTAGCTCCTCCCAGCACACACCTATTGGGCAGGCGATGGAAACGAGAGCATAATGAAAACAGAGGCCTGGAATGAGCTCCCTCTGTCTGCTAGCTCAGCGTACATTTTAGCTCTTTGGTCTGAGGTCATGAAGGGCCTTTTGCTCTCTCTCTGCCTCTACACATGCACACACACACACACACACACACACACACACACACATGTGAATTAACTTTTAAGCGATACATCCACGTTTTCGAGACTCGATGGAGAACAGGCTTTTTCTCGTCAGCTGACATGTCCCAAAGGGGTTGAAGCAATTCAATTTTCTTCATTACTTGTTTCCTCTGTTTTCTTATTTGTGAGAAGTCACTTTTCATTAGCTGGATGAAGGGGGCATGCTTTGTGTTTGAGTGGGTGTTTCTTGTGGGCAAGACTCTCTGCAGTAACAGACTTGACTCCCGCTTTGATTCTGGATGAAAGAACGGCTGGAAGATTAACACAGGGTCAGCTATTCTCACTAATATGGACTGCCTGTGAGACAACACAATACACACATACTGTAGACACATATGCACGCACACACACACACACACACACACACACACACACACAGGCATACGCGCACACACAGGCAAACACATATAGTACTGTATAGGCTTATGAGATGAAGTTAAATCTACTGGCTACAAACACACGGATGATTCAGTGGCACCCATGCACACACACACACACACACGCACGCACACACACACACACACACACACACACACACACACACACACACACACACACACACACACACACACATATATACTGTACAACACACACAATGTGACAATGGACCTGAACAACCAATGCGCGCCCTACATAGACCTTTACGTGAATGTCCCTCAGGGCAGTCAGCCAAACGCACTCCAGTTCTCCTGTAAACCAATAGACTGCTTTACTTCAATACTTCAGTACTCGCGCGCGCGCACACACACACACACACACACACACACACACAGTTTGTAATTGTAATAAACTATTAGTTTTCATTTCCTTTGCCGGGAAAGTGAGTTACAAAGTGCTTTAGAGACAGCCACACAAGGACTTTTATTTCCTCCATTTCTTTCACACTGTGTCTCTCGTGCACACATGGCACACCTTTCTAACACTTCTCACAGGGGGGCCGGTAATCCAATATGAAGCAGGGCCTGTTCTGCGACGTGGTGGCCCTAAATCGCCACTGACAGGCGGACCGTGGCTCTGGCTCACCCTGAGGGCCCTGTGGTGTGTGTGTGTGTGTGTGTGTGTGTGTGTGTGTGTGTGTGTGTGTGTGTGTGTGTGTGTGTGTGTGTGTGTGTGTGTGTGTGTGTGTGTGTGTGTGTGTGTGTGTGTGTGTGTGTGTGTGTGTGTGTGTGTGTGTGTGTGTGTGTGTGTGTGTGTGTGTGTGTGTGTGTGTGTGTGTGTGTGTGTGCGCGCGCGTGCGTGCGTGCGTGCGTGCGTGTGTGTGCAACACAATGCCAGCCTTTCACAACTGTCAGGTAACAACAAATCGAGAGATACATGTGTATGTTTATGCATGCTTCTTTATGCGTGCGTCCGTGTGTGCGTGAGTGAGTGCAAGTATATATTTCCTATATCGTCCACCTATGCCAGGCTCAGAACTGAGGGGAGGGGCAAACACAGAGGTCACAAGAAAACACTCAGGGCCCTATTATGCTTGTCTTATTTCCAGGTACTTAAGTCCACCACCATCTTATGCACAATCCCTATTTTGCAAGCTGAACGCAAACACTTAAGGCTTATAGGGACAGTTCACCGCTGAAAGAAACTGCAGTCACTCAGTGTTAATAGTATGTGCAGTGGCACAATTTGAAATTTGCACCCTATGGCCAGAAAAACTATGAACTCAGATGTGGTCAGACATCTCTGCTTTCAATGTGATGAATCATACAACACTGATCTTAAAGGGAATGGCAGGCTATAGTGCCTGAATTGGCACAGTGCGCAGATTACTGCAAAATGGCATTGGCCACACCTGCATCTCTTAAAGGAGCATTCAGTGGTTTGGGTGATTTGGAAAAAAAAACTCAGTCCGCCCCGGGAACAATACACTACAGTGGGGGGGACACGCGACAGGCCAACAGCGTGCACACCAAGGCCCGACCCCGCTCGATCATGATTGGCGGAATGCCCCTCTCTATCCTGATTGGATGAAGGCTGGGCGACCTATAGCCAAAAATGAAAGTTTTTTTTTTTTACCCCAGGGGTTAACTGTGGACAGAGAGGAACTCCTTATATGGTCAGCACACTCTATAGTAGGGAGGATTATCACAACAAAACAAAAAAAGAAGTGATATTTGAATTAAGTTAAATCACTGAATATACCTTTAAGTTAAGACATAAGACCTGCCGGTAATTAAGACATGCATAATAAGACCATCAGTGTTAATAAATCAATGTATAAGTCTTTGAGTGTACAAATGTAACTATTGGTTATTTTGTTATTTACCGAGAACACACCTGTTTTAATTCATGCTTGTGTCTACTTGTCAGATACAAATGAGTTGTTCAAATTGAGGAGAAAGCTGGGGGGAAATGATGGCGAGAGAAGAGAGGGGCATTTTAAATGAAAAAGAATAATGTTCTTTCCAGGCCCCAGGAGGTTGTGTTCTGTGATGTCCTGTGAGTTGGAGGAGGCTTTCAAAGCATCTTGCAGGCTGGTGAGTGTTCTGTGAAGATATGGTGGTTGTTTTTCCAGCCTTCAGGGCAGTGTTTGTTCAACGGCGGTACATACACTAGTTATGGTAAAAAGAAAGTGGGTAACAAAGACAAAAGGGCAAAAAACTTTGAGGCTCTTTTCAGGTTATTTCAGGTGTTTTTATTAATATGTGTATTATCTGTTGAAGTACAGGGTTCAAGTCTAAGGCACTGGGACATTAGGAAATAAAACACTTTTAGACTTGCATTATGGTTCAGTTCACTGCAGGCAACTTTATAGCAATAGTGCTGTTTCTAGACTACACTCCCTTACTCCAGAGTCCCTACTTAGTCTTCTACACTCTAGTCTAGTGTAAGGTCACATTCTCACCTAATACTTCGGTAGACTTGATGCGAATGGGCTTCTTGGGAAGTTGGGATTCTTGCATATTTAATTTGCTGCGGTTTGCCTTCACACTGCACTGTATAACCGCAGCAATTGGAAACGCAGCAGGGACCTTATCAATGTGTTCAATTCATAAACTATAGCCTACACAGTGAAATCTATGGCGTTAAAATTATAACGTCACACGTGCATGTGTCGTACCGTTTGGGACTGGACCTCTCTCTCTCACCCTCGCTCTCTCTCTCACTATACGCACGCAGCCACGCACTTTTCTTTTGGGCATGGAGGCACAGCGCTGAGCGCATTGAGAACAGACAGCAGCACAAAATGTTTATCGAGATGAAAGTCCCTACTTCCCAGTCCCCACACAGTGACAGCACTCCATGTTTACGCACAGAGACAGACAGAATATTCTGTAGGCTACACTGCAGTGTTTTTATGTGTTTCCTTAAGCAATTGATAAATGTACTCGTCCTCATTTCGACCAGGGCTTCAGTCTCCTCATTCGACCACGTATATCCTTTATAGCTCTATGCTGCGGATTGCATTCCCACCTGCACCGAATCGTAATCAAGTGCGATTGGAAGCGAAGCGAAACCCCCGTTTTTGGTCGAAGTAGAATGCGAAGAATCTGCTATTGTACAACCCGGCTGTATAGTATTTGGCGTATTTGTACAGTACAGTCATACACATTGTTCTTCTACTGTATTTATTATCATTTTTCCTAGTATACTTTGCATATCTTATTTATTAGCATTGTTCAACTTTATTGTCACATCACAGCTTTACAGGTTACAGGTATAAAACTGTTACGTGTATGATCTTAGAGAAATTAGTTACATTTACTGTAGCGTTGCACACTGACCTGACTTACATGAACATGGGAATTTCCTTCTGGGTCAGTGAAATATCTATCTCTATAACGTTCACTGCAATAGTGGCAATATAATGATTGTGTTGTAGGTTAGTGTCATCTTCATTCTGCTTGTGATGTTGCTTGCCACTGAAGGCATTCAAAGGTCACTGTGTAAACTGCAGGTGTCTGGAGGCTGCTCTCTAGCCGACACACCGGCTTTGTTCAGACAGCAAACAAACAGAGAGCAGCTCTGTCATCGCTGCAGTCGCTGGAAAATTCTGAGCTGGCTTCCCTTGTTAAATGAGATGTGAAGATGTGGGAAGGTTCTGCTTATACTCAGCCATCCACACTAGCGTTGAAAGACTCCATTTTGTAGTCCAGGTGCTGAAACCCAATAGCTGAAAAATGTCTTTAATCTTTTGACACCTCTATGTAATGTTTCTATTTCAATATATTCATTTTCTTTCAGTTTCATCATTCTCCTCAATATTAACCAATGTCAATAGATGTCAACCAACTATCTATTTGTCTTTATCTAATGCTTCTAAAGTTTACAGTATGTCATACATTTGCAGCTTAAAGTGCCATTTCATTAAACGTCAGTTTGTTGTAACCTACTGTAAGAAAATCTCCATATCTGGGTTACCGGAATGCCTTCGAGCAAGAACTCAACCTATCATGTTCAACTAGACACAGGACAACAGGAGGCATGTTGACATGTCTCTGTCAATGAGCACATTAGACACTCCATTTCCCAGAAAACATTGCTGAGATGTGACTTCTCTCATAACACAGATGACAGGTCTTTAAGACATGATGAAAGGTCACAAACCGTGATGTATTGGTACGTGTTGTTGAACCAGCAAAAGAATTCGAGGGCATGTTGTGACAGATTTGTGGTTTAAAGGATTTGTTGAGTTGGAGATACTAAAACTCACTAGTTCAATCCCCACACTTGCCAGTGTGTTCATCAACACCCAGGCTGGTGACAAGGTGTCATTGAGTCAGACGCTGAAAGTTGCTCTGGGTAAAGACATCAGCTAAAGGCCAGAAACATCAACTAGCTCCAATATATTGCACAGGTCTTAATTTGAACTAGATTTGCTTTCTATTGCTTTCCTCTATTCCACTACTGTGCTGTTTTTCTTGGATGGATATTTTGCAAAACTATCATTTTCGTCCATGTTTAGGCTTCTCACGCATTACATGGGTAAAACCGAGCGTTTGGAATTGATGACATCTCAATTCAATTTGTGCTTGTCCATTGTTGCTTTTTGCAATGAGCGTGCGCCTGGACATGACAACATTAATGGCAGATATACTGTATATACCAGGTTGTATATGTTTGGTTATAACTATTACAATAGGGCTAGATTATAGGAAAACCTGCAAAACTATGAAAACCTGTCAACCAGTCACTCTGTCAGTGACTTTGGCCTGCCCCAAAGTTATTAGTGCAGCCGTGCCCGGCTGCCGGCGAAAACTAGAGTTCTCAAAAGGCAACCCGAAAATGAAGGCCCGGCCCTACCTGGGTCATCATCAAACCCTGTACACTCAAGATACTGCCCCCTTTGCCACCCTTAGATCTCCATATATGGAGCTGACTTGTTCTGACATTCCATATGTTGATCTGACCTCATCAAACCCTGTACACTCAAAACATGCTCCTTATATGGCCAGATACACTCAAGACAAACAATTCTGTTTTTGAAAATGATCCATACATGTGTTGTCAAGGCCATAGACAGGGAGGAATGTAAATTTTGATAATTTGAAAAGCATCATCCAACAGTGCAAGCCTGGGTACTGAGGCGTTTGATGAATATGAGTTGATGTGTTTATATTATGCAAGTGTGTTTATACATGTGTGTCTTCATTGTAGCCACCCTCCTCCCCCACCCCCCAGATATGGTAGCCTTATCTCTTCCAGTCAAAGACTGTGTGGACCCCTCTGGAACATTCCACCAGCTCTGAGCACCCCGCCAGCTGGCAGGGGCTGCCACTGCCGCTTGAGGGACAAACAAACACACACACACACACACACACACACACACACACACACACACACACACACACACACACACACACACACAAACAGAGAAGATGCTGCCAAAGATTGACATAAACACACACACACTCACACACACACACACACACACACACACACACACACACACACACACACACACACACACACACACACACACACACACACACACACACACACACACACACACACACAGTAGCCTCACACAAACCTCCGTTTTGGCCCTCACACATCTCAGGATGCAGAGAGAGAGAGAGAGAGAGAGACTGAAGGAGTGTTAGGAAGCTTTTGTAACGAAAATGAAAAGTTAATTTTAAAAGAAAGAACAATCATAAATCAACTTTTTAAATTTTCATTGTGAAAAGGCTCAGACACTACTCTACCATTCAATCATGTCAGTAAAGCGGATGAGAGGAACTGATTGAGTGTGTGTGAGTGAGTGTACATTTGTTTGATGAAAGCCACATTGTACTTCTTTGAATGTTGAACTTTGACCTCTGATACTAGCACCTCCGGGCATTTGGAGCATTTGGAGCTGTGTGTGTGTGTGTGTGTGTGTGTGTGTTTGTGTGTGTGTGTGTGTGTGTGTGTGTGTGTGTGTGTGTGTGTGTGTGTGTGTGTGTGTGTGTGTGTGTGTGTGTGTGTGTGTGTGTGTGTGTGTGTGTGTGTGTGTGTGTGCGTAAGCGTGCACATGGATGCATCGGGGGTGGGAGGTTAGAGCAATGTGGACATAATTAGTGAGTCTTTGGTTTAATTACAGCAGGAGGTGGTGGTAACAGGAGGAGGTGCCCCATGACCAGCAGGAGGTTCAGTATGTTTGTTATTAGGAGAGAAGAAGAAAGGAATGAGCCAAAGGGATAGACAGGGTGCGTGGCAGGAGGTACGGCCAGGGGAGGAAGTTTGAGTTCAGCTTTAGCTTGTTGTGGGGTTGATAGAGGTCTTGCTGAATCAGGTGTGTGTGTGTGTGTGTGTGTGTGTGTGTGTGTGTGTGTGTGTGTGTGTGTGTGTGTGTGTGTGTTGCATTGCATTTAGATTTAATTTATAGCCTACTCTTAATTCAGAGATGCTTTTCTATCAGCTTGTGCGGCAAACTGGTCTATATTCAGTCACTGCGCTAATATTGACTTTTCCATGACTTTCTCCTCATTGACTGTCCATTAAGCCAATGTGGAGTCTGCAATGCCTTCCCATACTCTGAACGGCCATGAGAGCACGCCAAACGCCCTCTCAAGCTATGAGACCACAACTAATAAGAATTAAATTAGCTGTCTCTGAAACGGTGTTCAAAGGAGTTGAATTATGTTATTTAAATTTGCAGTTTTTGTTAGAAGCCTAGTAGTTTGTGGTTTAAAGTCTTATTTTGACAACTTTTCTAATGGGAAATGGCAGTTCTAACTGACAATGGAGCTGAGCAGAGGTGTTGCAAAAATATACTACTGAAATGGATGTGGGACTTTAAAAACGAATACCACTCATTTTCAACATTTTACTATGTCATTAATATACCTTAGAGCTGTTGTGTGGAAAAAAGTTCTGTGTTTCCTATAACTGTAGGTCTGAAGAAAATCATTAACATGGTGAATCACATCTTGATGATGTCTCCACCGTGGCGCCAAGTCAACAAGCTATACAATATGTCTCCACCATGGGGCCCAGTTAACAAGCTATACAATATGTCTCCACCATGGGGCCCAGTTAACAAGCTATACAATATGTCTCCACCATGGGGCCCAGTTAACAAGCTATACAGTAGGTCACCGCTGTGAGGCCCAGTTAACTAGCTGAATATAGTGCTGATGTGCGGCCCTATAGCTCAAACAGTATTAAGAGCATGGCTTTGGTAGTTCAACCGCTGAGCTCTAATGAATCCCCCAGCCTTTTAAAGTTGACACCATTACAAACCATGCTCGTTAAGGGACACTTCACTAAGCTCCAATTTGTATCCATAACTTTCAAAGATAATGAAAAGTAGAGCAAAAAATAAAATGGCATTAAAAGAAATGCAGATTTTGCATTAATCAAAAAAGGGCGGTGCACAAACTCGGCCATCCTTGTCGTTATGTAAATAAGCGTGTCGATAAAGGAGGCCAGCTTTGTTAATTGATTTCGTGCAGTGAAAATGAACGATTGGAAGAAAGTGGATGACACTTTCCTCTATTTATTCTCAAACTCAGAATCTAGACTAGATTTCAGCTGCTGCTGCTATTTTGCCTTTCATGCTTCCCTCCATATTTCCTTCCTTCGCTTTATCCCTCCCTCCCTTCATCTGCCATTCGTCACTTTTCACCCATCCCTGTCTTTGTCTCCCCATGACTAACTCCACCCATGTCCCCATCTACATCTCTCTCTGTTCATCCCAGACTCCATCCCTTGTTCCTTCTCTTCGTTACAGTGCCAATTAAGGCTTGGCCCCAAAAACTACCGCGCTGCTAACAGGATTAGCAAGCTGTCTTTAAGAGGAAGAGGAAATAATTAGTCTTATTGCTGATAACATTTAATCAGGTTAGCGGCCATGCCTCATTATAGGGGCACAAGTCTTGCTTTTGCTACGCTTTTGCTTTGACGCTCTTCTGGTTCCTCTTCTCCCTAATGGCCTTTACTTTCACCCTCTGTGCTAAGTATCTACCCTTGAAGTTTGTGTTTGTTGACCTAATATCATAATATCATAATAGACTGTTATTGTATACTAGTTGAAAGAAACCTTTATAACTTTCATTTACAGTTAACCTGCAAACAGGATTTAGTATCAACACAGGATGTCATACCTGTTGCTTTGATTGTTGCACTCCTCAACAGTAGTTTTATTATGTTAGTGATCTGGGAATTTATGTGCGTGCCAGGGGGGCAGTCAGACAGATATTTTGTGAAGCCATAAGGAAATCGGGATTTCCTGAATGTTCATATAATGGCCTGTTGTGGCGCTGTCATTGGGCCCAAAAAAACCCATAGCCCCATAGAAGTCCATGTATTTGGGCCCAACTTCACCTAGACTGTATTACCTTAATAAACATGGTCATGAATACTTTCTGCTTCCAGTCACTATAGTTTAAAGTCTCATTTCTAATGTCATAATATTCTTTTTGGAAAATGATGGTCCCATTTATTAAAAAGATGACCATAAAGTCGCGTATGTTCTGAGGGGCGTGGCTACCGTTACAGTCTATGATCGGGATTCCCCACCCACTCGAGTCAAAATAAAAACCAACTAAGAAGAAGGGGGGAAGTCCCGCCTCGTTGTCTGGGCCAGCCAATGGGCCAGCTGGGCCCAAACGGATCTAGAAAGATGGCGATTTACAATTCAAGGACTGACAGGCTTCATTTTACGTTCATGTTAGACCCGGGGAACGCTTTGTCCATATTTTTTTACAGTCTATGGTGCGTGCGTGCGTGCGTGCATGCATGTGTGTATCCTTTTGTGTGTATGTGTGACTGAATGCTTCAGAGGAAAGGAATGGGTATGAGACACAATAACTGGCACCCATGCCCTTTACGTTAACCCTCCAATAATTGCTGTCAATCAAAGACCTCCCAGCACCCAAACAAACACAAAACGTTATTTTCTATTGGCCTTCCAAAGGCCCAGAACACTGCCCCCTCTAAGACAAAAACCATTACAATCTAAAGGCGGTGTCTGCAAATACAGCCGAATGGCAGCCACGACTCTTAAGGCGCTCAGGCTAAGTGAAAGAAAGGGTTATTGTGCTGCTCTCCAGCTCAGTTGTTAGGTTAATTGAGGAGGTTCACACTGAGGTTCAGCTCTCTTTCTCCACCATGCATGGGGCCTGAGTGTCTGAGGGGCCCCGTGTGATGCTGTCTGCCTGCACCAGATGACCCAGTAGGCTCTTTAGGTCATAACTCCACCACGGCATAGAAAGTGATTAAACAAGAGAGAGCTATAGGTAACAAAGCAGCCGGGATGATGTGTGGAAAGGCCATGTTTAGTGGAAATTCAGGCACAGAAAAAATCTCTTCTCTGTTTTGGCCAATCAGGGAGGCTCTGTTGTGTGTGTGTGTGTGTGTGTGTGTGTGTGTGTGAGAGAGAGAGAGAGAGATTAGTGTATGTGGACATTATCTTTTGCGAGCGAGCGTGCATGTGCGTGCGTGCGTGTGTTGTTTGTGTTCCTCATGGGTCTGTGGGAGTAGAGGTGTGCTGTCATCTCCGTTCAGATCAATATGCCCTGACAGGAACCGAGCTGCAATCTCCTTTCAAAATGATAAAATATTCTTTCAAGTGAGTCGCCAATTGATCTCCCTCCATTTTTTTTTGTTTTTTTGTGCGCTGAAGTAGTGAAGGTATAGAATGCGGCCGGGTCGGGAGACAGCAGTCTTATTGAAATGTGCCGTGAGATTTATGCTGAAAAGATCATTCCAATTCACTCTGGTCTGCCGGAGCAGCATCCCAGAATATGGGGAGAGAACACATGCAAAGCTCCATGGAGAACACTGACAACTCACAAGAGAGTATTCAAACACATGGTTCAAACTGGATTTAAAAGTCAGACAGGTTTTCAAAGAATATTAGAAAATCGCAATAAATGGGTATTTATTAAAGCTGGAGTGCCAGTTATTGTGTCTCATACCCATTGCCGTGAAAACATGACCATCAGGTACAGTACTATGATTATACTAGGAGAAATATTTTTTACAAAAAAGTGTACAGAAATTATGTTTGTGGCCTGGATAGCTTGGTTCCAGGCTTAAAATAATGTATGTATTTTCGTAAATCTCTATGGAAAAATATTTGGGTTTTCTATCTGTTGCAATGCAAAATGCCCGAGTAGCGATAGCTCTTATCCAGATGAATTTGCTACAGCCAAACAAGCTTTACTTCCTCAATCAAAAACATGACAAGCCATGGATACTGAAAACGACAGCAACAGAAAATCCCACAGCGCCCAAATAATACATACTGTATACAAATATGACTATCTAGAATGGCCATGGATGTTAAAGGTGATATAGACAAGTTTTTATATATATCTATAGTTTTGGCCTTTTTTCCCTCTAGCATCCCCTGTATGATGAAGCTGCGGTGTTTTCCTGCAGGCAGAAACTACCGTTGCCTGCCTCTGGGGTGTTTTGAGTTCTAGGTGTTTATAGCTCGGGACGTCTGGGTGTGAGGGGCAAGAGGTGTTAGTGGGGGGGTGAGGCTGAGTTTTAGCCAATCACAGCGAGAGTGTCTTCAAAGCCCCAGTCCCACTCCCCAGCACAGTTACAGCTCATTACAATGAATAACCGTGGACAAAGTAGTTCACATGAACGATGCTGTGGTGGCTGGGGCATTTGAGGGGCAATATATATTTTATATGCACCGCCACCGATTACAAATAAAAGAGAATTAATATGTTGACAGCAGAATGAGCCTCTGCCTCCGCCGCCACTTCCTCATTTGCGAGAATTGTGACCACACCACGGGACTCGTGTGATATTGCGCTTATGGTACATTTACCCATAAAAAAAAGCGTGCAAAAGCGTGTAACTAAGATGTACGATAGAAATTCATAATTTTTTAATGCCATATTTAGCCATACGAGCGCAAATACATTTTGCCCTCCCAGCAGCAACAACAACCCCATAGCCTGAAGTGACCTGGCTCGGCCAATAGAATGACGGGGGGAGGGGGGTGGAGCTAGATTTGAATCTGTTTGGAAACACTCACTCACTTCTGTGTACAAACACTAAAAACTTGTCTATAGGCTATCACCTTTAAAGAAGGTTTAAAAAAGGTCAAAATAAAACAAAATGGTCAGATTCAAAATTGAGGATCTCCAATGTGCATGATTCAATATCTATCACATTCTGATTTGTTCTTTCACCAGGAACATGAACACCGATAGCAGGTTTGAAATCAATCCCTCCTAAAACAGTTAACCTAATAATCTTTTAACTGAATGGGCTCTTAACCACATGCAAGCGTTTAAATCCAATCAAATGATTCAGCTTGGTAATCCGGTTTTGCGCTCAGTACAAAGTCCTGGGGACCCTAGGGGACAGTGTTAGACTGTCAGTCAGCACGGGGGACACAGAAACCTGCCATGCCTCCCACATTAGTCACAACAGATGGCAGTGCTCAGCAGATGGATTTTAACGCTCTTCACTCGTGCAACAGCCAGTTTTAATACTGTTTTCACAGGCTGGCCTGATGTTGGTTACACCCAGGGGATAAACAAAGAGAAAGTATGATGACTGTATTCTTAACAGTAACAGTAGATTTTCTATTCTTTCATTGGGGGGGGGGGGGGGGATGAATATTTGTGTTTAAACACTTGGGATGCTTAAAGGACGTGTATACATGTCCTCTTAACTAAAACCGCGGGGTGCCTCAAGCGTGTTTACGTGTCTTTAGGTCCCTTTTAATGATATAAAATGCGATCAAAAATCTATTTTTTGACAGCGGCCTTGCTTGTTCGTCCTGGAGCTGTTTAGCTGCAGTGCACACGCAGCCATTTACTTCTTGGTTTACGGGCCGACATTCTTTTTATTACTATACTTGCTATTCTCTCTAAATCTACGGCGCTGTCCATGGTTTTGATCAGAACGGCGATTCTGTCCTAATTTATGACTTAACCAAGCATCTCATTTGGAATATTAACGCTTCTAAAGTAAGGTTGTGCGGTTTTACGGTGTGTGTGTGTGTGTGTGTGTGTGTGTGTGTGTGTGTGTGTGTGTGTGTGTGTGTGTGTGTGTGTGTGTGTGTGTGTGTGTGTGTGTTCTGTCTGGTGTGCTTGCATGTCGCTTTACAAGTCAAGTTGCAGAAATAATTGTTGCTGCAGTTTACAATACGTCTCAAAAAACCATTGCTGTGGAAACCGTTTATAACTAATGGTAGAAAGTGATATTCGTTGCATCTCGGCGCTTGTGTCCAGTTAAAGCACCTTTCTGTCACCAAGTACTAGTTGCATGTTGGGGGCAGACGTTAGTCCGTATTAACAGTATTAACAGGAGTTGCATGTTGGGGGCAGACGTTAGTCCGTATTAACAGTATTAACAGGAGTTGCATGGTGAGTCATTGGTGTGGTTAGGGTCATACCTGTAACCTAACCTTAACAGTATTAACAGTATATATTAACAGGAGTTGCATGGTGAATCATTGGTGTGGTTAGGGTCATACCTGTAACCTAACCTTAACAGTATTAACAGTATATATTAACAGTATTAACAGGAGTTGCATGGTGAATCATTGGTGTGGTTAGGGTCATACCTGTAACCTAACCTTAACAGTATTAACAGTATATATTAACAGTATTAACAGGAGTTGCATGGTGAGTCATTGGTGTGGTTAGGGTCATACCTGTAACCTAACCTTAACAGTATTAACAGTATATATTAACAGTATTAACAGGAGTTGCATGGTGAATCATTGGTGTGGTTAGGGTCATACCTGTAACCTAACCTTAACAGTATTAACAGTATATATTAACAGTATTAACAGGAGTTGCATGGTGAGTCATTGGTGTGGTTAGGGTCATACCTGTAACCTAACCTTAACAGTATTAACAGTATATATTAACAGTATTAACAGGAGTTGCATGGTGAATCATTGGTGTGGTTAGGGTCATACCTGTAACCTAACCTTAACAGTATTAACAGTATATATTAACAGTATTAACAGGAGTTGCATGGTGAGTCATTGGTGTGGTTAGGGTCATACCTGTAACCTAACCTTAACAGTATTAACAGTATATATTAACAGTATTAACAGGAGTTGCATGGTGAGTCATTGGTGTGGTTAGGGTCATACCTGTAACCTAACCTTAACAGTATTAACAGTATATATTAACAGTATTAACAGGAGTTGCATGGTGAGTCATTGGTGTGGTTAGGGTCATACCTGTAACCTAACCTTAACAGTATTAACAGTATATATTAACAGTATTAACAGGAGTTGCATGGTGAATCATTGGTGTGGTTAGGGTCATACCTCACCGTGCAGCGGACCACTCGCAGATAATAGTAGATCCACAAGCTCACTGCGCGTCGACTCGCACCCACAACATGCTGTAAGCTTGTATATGTATACAACGTATAGTACATTTGGCTGTAACATGTGTATAGTGCGAGCCAGGTTGACCGAGGCTAGAATTAATGCACAGACGTGATGACAGCAGAACAACAAGGCAGGCACAGAGAGGCGAAAGGGGCCATCTTGTAATAGACTGCCATATAGACTGTAATTGCAGTCAGATTACAAAATGTTTAATACAGACGTAATTTTGACCAATATTGTGACCGCATGGCCACGTTAAAATTAATTTAACAGTAAAACTGAAAACCGGGGTGTTTTCGGTAATAGTAAACCAGGGTTTTACATTTTGCAAACCGCCCAATCTTATTCTAAAGAGAGCTCGACTTATTAGCGCAATGAACGATTTCAACTTCCGGTTTTGGGGGGAAATGGAAGGCAGGGCTTTTCAGAGTAAAATCTGCCTCATCTGCTTGGTACTCTAGCGCCTGTTAAAAATAGTGTTATGTCCGTTTTTGAATGAAACCAACATTCAGCTGCCTGAATAGTCACCCACATAGTCAGAAGTATGGATTCCATGTGTAACTGTCATGCCATCTATCTGTGACTGAATCAGAATATCAAATCTGGAAGCTAATAAACCCAAATGTTATTTATTTATTTCCTCCAGCCAGTTTGAAGCCCATGGCGTAACATAAGGAAAAAAATGCTACCATCCACCCTTTTAAAGACAAGATTGCAATTTCACAGATGCACACACACACACACACACACACACACACACACACACACACACACACATACAAATACCCACAAATTTGCGGCATGCAGCACCTTGGGACCCGCATTGCCATTCAAGGCAGGTTCTATGTGACGGTTCCTCCAGTTAGCCGGTCGTGGCCTATTGGCCCTTCCTCTCTTGCTGTTCATCATCACCTCTTATTGTCTCCACTCAGCAGTCCTGTCCTTTAACCCCAACCTGCCAATCACATCAGAGTGGGGCGGGACAGAAGAAGTGAATGCCTGGAAAAGGGTGATGGCATGGCAGAGGTGGAGCAGCTGCAGGAGAAAGTGTGTGTGTGTGTGTGTGTGTGTGTGTGTGGGGAGGGGGGGTGTTTGGTGGGAGGCTGGGGGGCACAGAGTCGGCATTCATCATGTAAGGGCATGACAAACACTATGTATATCTGCTGCTTTGGGTAAGCCTGTAATGAGAAGTCACACAAACACACACACACACACACACACACACACACACACACACACACACACACACACACACACACACACACACACACACACACACACACACACACACACACACACACACACACACACACACACACAGACAGACAGACACAGGCGGTACTCCTGAGACAGATTGGAGTAATAAACTGATGCAGTCCATTACAGTTTTTTACGGCTGCTTATACCCCCTTAAGCCCTGTTTTATGCTTAGGCTATTTGAAAATAACAGATCTTCAAGCTCACAATGTGTTGCATTGTAGTACATTGTGAGGTTGTAGATTGACCATTCATTTTTATTCTTGAAATAGTTTGAAATATTTATCAGCTATAATGAAATGCCCAATATGGTTAATATTTCTGCATGCAAGCATCTGACATTATATAAAGTCACAATACCAACTTTGATGTGGCAGTATTGCTTTGTTTTAAAATATAAGGTTTTCTTCATTTCCTAACATTTTTATATTTTGCATTTTCATTTCCTGAAATAATGAACATTTTGGAGTTAGCTGGTTTCTGCCCGACAGCAGAGGTATGTTAGTCTGTGACGTGTGTAGCTTCTGTAGTTTGATTGACACATGGTGGGTGGGGGCATCGCTGCCCTTTGACCTGTAGCGGAGCTCTGTGTGTGCCAGCCGAGATGAGTGGCAGATGTCAGACCACCAGTAGGGAGGCGTGTTGGCTTAAGGAGATTAACATGAGAATCTGATAAAACAGACCATGCTCCCAGAACACACTCTCTCTCTGTTATTCACAGACACTGTTTCTCTTTGGGTCTCTCTATCGCATTCTCTCTTTCACGCACGCACGCATGCACGCATGCACGCATGTACGCATGCATGCACGCACGCGCGCGCGCTCACACACACACACACACACACACACACACACACACACACACACACACACACACACACACACACACACACACACACACACAGGCAGTGCCCACTTCATTAAAAACTCTACAAGTGAAAGAGGGAGGGGAGTGGATAGGGACAGTAGGAGGAGATGGAAGAGTGCAGGTGGGAGGGAGTCCATCTTCACCTGAACACTGTAAACAGTGGTCGAGTGGCTGCCTAACTGTCCTCATAACAGGGTTAATGGACAGATCAAAGGCTCTGACTGGCTAATTAGCAGAAGGGAAAGCAGACACTGATAGACCTGGTCTTAAAGGACCAGCTATGTTGACTCAGTATACTGTACTTGACATCACTGACGACCATTTTCCAAAGCATAGTTTGATGGATTTTGAACCCTAGCATCCTCATTTTGGGGTGAACATTTTGGCAAAATAATCTACAAGCTTGCAATGCAACGCATTGTGAACTTGTAGATCTTCTACTAAAAATGTAAGAAAAAGTAATGCTATAAAAAAAGAGAAAAAAGCTAAGCTAAAAAAATAACAATAAACACATAATTATTAAGATGGAAAGCAATGACTAATTGGAATTACAGCAGACATAAAATATTGTAAAATCAATTTGATTAATTAGGGATCAGATTACGAGGAATCAGATTATGGATCATGCATGGCGATAATCTCTCTCTTTAACATCTCCTCATGACATCGATCTACAGCCACAGACCAGCTGGAGACCTCTCTATCTCCTCTGCCTCGTTCAATCTCGCTTTCTCACACCCCTGTGTCTCTTTTTATTTGCTGATCACTCTGCCTCCACTTGTCTGGGGAATGTGGAGAATCCTATTCCAGAATAACATTAAATAAAATTCACATGTTTTTTTTAAATAAATAATCTTTAACCGTCCCCACTTTTTTCCCTACACCAAATGTCTTCACTGAAAATAGGCGAAAGTAGCCGACCTACACACTTACAACTTACAAATGATCTATGTCATTGGTGACCTTCCCAGAATATGGACGCTTGAGTTAACAAGGTTAAACTCTTTATCGCATCCCCTTGCTCTTTGTCCTTTTCCAGATTTTTCTTGCACTCACTTTGCACTTTTCTATTTCTCTCTATTTCTTACTTCCAATCTTTCCGAACAAACAGCCATGGCTGCATGGACGAAACAGGAGGAGAGAGGGCAAGAAGAAAAGACTAAAAGAGTCAGTGTAAAAATAAGATGGGAGGAGAGCGGAGCACATACTATAAGGTGATGAGGAGGAAGTGATGAAGAGATGAGAGGAGGACTCGTAGGATGTGATAAGTGTTGCAACAGCATTTCCAACCTCATAGCGGATCGAGGGAGTGTAGAGGAATGGCGGAGCGCTGGCAGGCTCGCCAGACAGACAGGAAGGAAGGGGTATGCAATTTGGAGCCCTGAGGCTGCATGGGCCGTGTGTGTGTGTGTGTGTGTGTGTGTGTGTGACTGTGTGTGACTGTGTGTGTGTGTGTGTGTGTGTGTGTGTGTGTGTGTGTGTGTGTGTGTGTGTGTGTGTGTGTGTGTGTGTGTGTGTGTGTGTGTGTGTGTGTGTGTGTGTGTGTGTGTGTGTGTGTGAGTGAGTGTGATGCAAGGCTAGCGGGGCCTGGTGTAATCCAGGCTAGATGGACATTGGGGCTAAAAGTTGCAGCAGCCCTTTGGGCCCTGAACACACATGCACCAGCATGCACACGCATGTGCACACAGACACACCATGGAAAAAAAGAGGCGAGGGAAGGAGAGAATGTTGTCTTTGTTGTGCTTTCAGGATGTTCTCATTGCATCGTTTCTTCATTGTCAATGTCTCTCTCTCTCTCTCTCTCTCTCTCTCTCTCTTTCTCCTCCCTCTCTCCCTTACTCTGCCTATTCCTCTCTAGAGCTTAAGTGTATGTAAAAATAAACCACACAGCCCCGTAAGCTGACTGTGGCTGTTCTTAAAACCAATTATGCAAAAAACAAAAAACAAAAAAACATTTCCCCAGGTTGATGCAAGAGAGAGAGTCTAGAGGTGAGCAGGTATAAACAGTATGTTCACTTTGTTGTTTTCACATACACCCCGTCCCTATACCCCCCCTCTTCTGAGACAGAGCTACATGTTACAGTAGTAGGGCCACGGAGCCATCTGGAGGGAGAGGAAGGGGGGCCTGAAAATAAACAAAACTAGAACTGATCAATTATCAGTTAATCTCCAGAATTGTGCTATGAAATGTAAAACAACACATCCATTTAACTTTCAAATATCTGTATCTAGGCCTACAGTTAGGATAATGACAAGTTCAGCTGCACATAATAAACTTATAATACAATATATGGTCCTCTAATAATATCAATGCAGCTTATATGAACAGTGCAACAGTGATCAATTTATCTGAAGCCAATTACCTCAAAGGGGTACATTCACAATGACAGACAGACAGACAGACACAGTCTGTCTACTCGGTACAGATAGTAGTACTTTATTCACTGTCCTCTCAACAAGTCGGAAGAACTTAGAGTGTAGCTATTTTGGTTCTCACTGTCTATAATGGTAGATGTGATTTCAAAGTGTAGCTTGTTCACTTTGTTGTGTTCAATGTGTTGTGCGCGAGCCCGGCATCTGCGTGCTGATGTGACAGCTGACTGACAGGCAGACAGGAGCGAAGGTAAAAATAAACTGCTAATAAAAGAAGGAGGATTTGTAATTGCTTAATTCAACGCCACCCGCGGTAATTAATAGGGGGGCGGCAATTAATAGGGGGCGGCTTTTTATTGAAGGAAGGTACGTATGTATTATGTATGTATGTATTTGAGGAAATACGGTATTAAAGAACATCTCTCATAATTATGTGTCAAAATCGCGGGGGTCCCCATGGAGGTCGGCGTGGGGGTCCGCTCGGTCCCTGCGGAGGTCGGCGTGGGATGACAGGTGTTGTAGGGCAGTTAAAGCATATCCAGTCATAATTCTGCAACTCGTAAATACATGGGCATGGGTTTTTCACACTTAGTTCATGTTCCTCCATGAATACATCTACTGTAACCTGATAAACAATCCCGGTCACGTTTGATAGATAAAACTTTTGCCAAATCCAGTTGGAAGAATTGCAGAATGTCTTTTCTGTAGAGAAACTCGGCAAGTGCATACTCTTACTGTTCTTGTTTAATTGTTGTTATTGAGCATATAGGCCGTAAAAAGAATGGACAGAGCCTGCAGACGCATTGGCTTCATCAGACCATTTTGAAGCCACTTTTTCAGCCATCTTGGACCGACAGATGTAGTTGATGACGTGACTACTGCGGGACGCTTCTCCGCCTGTACCAAAACAAACATGGTGGCGCAGGCTTTAACTACAGTATCGTTAACCGCCAAGAACGCGCAACCTCGTTCTTCTCTCCACAACCCGCCTGTGCCAAAACGAGGGAACTCTTTCATTTAATTTAATCCATGTTAGACAGCCTCCACGCGGATCCGACACTCATGTGCCCGTGCGCACGCTTAATAGTCCTTTTTCTCCTTAAAATGAGACAAACTGCCATCTTTGACACCAAGTCTAAACTTTGATCACGCTAAGAAAGTGAAACCATCCCACGACGATGCATAGCCCTAGAATGAAGATTTTGCTCAAATGGATGGCTATCACTTCCGGGGCGGGCGGAAGTGACACGTCTTGTAAGACATGTCACTTACTTTGGCACTGGCACCACATTCTGGCTTATAGGGGAAGCACACATTGTGTTAAAATCAGTTATTGCAATCCCAGAGCCCTGCGGCGGGCACTGTTTGGCTAATCCACCTGTTGGCGACGGCGAATCACCCACACAGGACTTGTCACCTTGCAATGACTACTACTACTATTAAATTAATTCCGTTTATGCTTAAAATATGCTATTTATTTTTAAATTGTATTTCACACACATTCTGAAACATTTTCATGACCCATTTCACACATTCTGGAAATCATTACGTGACCTCCCCCCGACGTTGTCCTACAACCCATGGGGGAGTCATGACCACCACTTTAGGAACCTCTGGGTTAGTGTATTCGAAGGTTGTGTGTGTGTGTGTGTGTGTGTGTGTGTGTGTGTGTGTGTGTGTGTGCGCGTGTGTGCAGTGTGCATGTTCCATTATCATTAGCAGTGTTATTGTTAGGGCATGGCTGACCTCAACCCAACCCACTGAATATTTATTCTATGAATTATGGAACTGAGGGGAGACTTTAATGGGACCTGGAGTCCTGCACCTGAAGACCTCTTTAAAAGCTCTCTCTCTCTCTCTCACACACACACACACACACACACACACACACACACACACACACACACACAGTGAAATCCCCAGTGTTGATTTAACTGCAAGGGTGTATAAATGGTTGGACGTGGCTCCATAGGGGTGTTTGTCATTTAGAAGGATGAGAAGAGACGCTCTCTCCCTCTTTTAATCAGTTCTTTTCATGAGCTCTCCCCCACTTTATGGAATGAATTCAGTGCACTGACACTAGACCCTTTCACATATATACACGCGCGCGCGCACACACACACACACACACACACACACACACACACACACACACACACACACACACACACACACACAGACTCAACTCATGATTTGAAATACGGTCAAGTACATCTTAGAAGTGAGGAAATGTCTAACTGTGTGTGTGTGTGTGTGTGTGTGTGTGTGTGTGTGTGTGTGGTATCTATTTATAAGCCCTACATGACAATGTATCTGCATGCGATTTGTTTACGGCATGAAGAATTTGTCGCACTGTGGGTGTGCAAGAGTCTCACACTCGGGTCTGGAAAGCTGAGCACAAAAAGAGAGGGAGTAAGAGAGAGACAGAGAGACAGAGAGAGAGAAGGAAAGCATAAAGGAGGGAAGGAAGGAGGGGAAGCCACGGCTCTTTAATACAGACGGATGGTCGCTGCGGCCCAGATTGGACTGGCGTATTAATCAGTCCCACGCAGGGGAAACTCTCATAGGTGGAACACTTTGAAATAAAGATGTAGACTGAGAGAGAAGGAGAGAGAGAGAGAATAAAAGGACCACACTCTCTCTGCAGTGTGTTCAATAATTCATGGTCCCCTGGACAAAATCTGTTGCCTGTTATCGCTTGGCTGTAATCACATTCTGCATGTCGCCAGCGCTACAATAACAGAATATGAGGACTGAGGAGTGTTAATACACTTAGCCCCATCATGCACATCAGCACAAGTGCCACTGCTTTCCCACATCCTCCCTGTACTGGTGATGTTGTTGGGGGGACCACATCATTCAGAAATTCAGATTTTTAAAAGAAGCTTTTAGGTCAGCATTATGGCAAATTTATACTTCATGATATGGCTGCATTGCTCGCCGAAAATAACCAATTTTAAAGTTTCATAGTTTTTCGTGTTGGGTTAGGGTAAGTTTCATGTAGCCTACACATGGGCCCTGGAATCCAGCGAGTTTCCAAACTGTATCCACGTCAATGAGGAAAGAGGCATTCTTCACTTTTAAGTGATGCGTGTTGTTCACTAGACAGCAGTTATATATCTTTCTTATGCGTCATACCAAGATTATTCATTCGGGAGCCAGGCTCATACTAATTCCCTTGTGCATCAGACCAAGTCGTGCAGCGAGCGTTGGTTTTGGAGTGTGTACTACCCATTAACAGAACTCATTGTGTCTTTTTATGAGCTCCTTTTCTCTGTCATCCCCCACTTAATTCATGCTGTCTCCCATCACTGTCACTCTGTGCTGCTACTTCCTCTCCTTGATGACTTTCTCCTCCGTTTATATCTCCACTCTCTTTGGTTCGTTATTCTCCTCTTTGTTCTCTCTCTTTGTCACTCTCCATTACTCGATTGTTTGCCACTCCATCACTGGTACTGCTATACTTAATGTCTCTCTCTCTCTCTCTCTCTCTCTCTCTCTCTCTCTCTCTCTCTGTCTCTCTCTCTCTCTCTCTCTCTCTCTCTCTCAACACTTTGTCTCCCTTGTGTGAAGACAGCAGTGCGCCTAAGAGCTCTCGTCCTCTACTCTCATTGAATTGCTAATAGTCATGATACTGCATGGCGACTGAGTTGCACTCCATCTGCGTACACAGTAAAATTGTCCGTGTTCATTTAGGTCAGAGAGAGGAGTTCAATTAACACTGACGATTTTATCGTGCATTCACTGCAACCCATGATGAGGAGGTGCTGGAAAGGTGATTTTCTAATTATTTTTATTGAATGCCTAGAGACAAACGTAAGGCACTGTATAGTGTTCAATCTGTCGGGGATCAGCTCAAGGGCACTCTTTCCACAGGACACATTGGCACGTTGACCAATGCAAGCACTGACCTTGCACTTACTGGATGCTCTGTGGGTTGTTGTGCTTCACTCGAGGAGTTTAAATGAAGCTGTCTGTGACCCCATACAATTTACTTGGAATTACTTGTAAAATGTACACATTTTACACACATTTTGTAAAACGTGTGTGCCCCATACTCCCTGATAGAGAGTACTGCTTCCAGCTGGTAGTTCTACAGTTGTAACACTGCGTGTAATAATCAGATTAATGTGTAATTAAGTTTCATTGTCTCTGGGTGCATTCTTATCGAACCAGATAGATTTACAGCGCACCAGCCACTTGAAACGTTTGATGATAAAAATATCCAACAAGTAATACACTCCTTTAACTCCCTTTCTCTGTTCTCTACTCTGTTTCTCTTCCTGGGTTTGTTTTCTTGTTTGAAATGCACTGCTTGGTTGCAGTGAGCTGGCTTTACTTTTCGGGCCTGTTGAGTACTCTAGTTTTCTCCGGCTGCCGGGCGTGGCTGCGCTAATGACTTTGGGGCGGTAGAGTTTGAATGGACATCAGTCAAAAGGGAGACATCAAAGAGGAAGGACGGATAGGGAAAGAACAGGTCAGCTCCATATCTGGAGATCTAAGGGTTTGATGAGGTCAGATGAACATGGTGTCCGTGAGGCAGGATGTAGAGTTGCTCGCCGGGTCCATATATGCAGATCTACTGTAGGTGATGATCTAGTCTTCTCCATGTATGGCTGTTACGAAGGTGCGTAACAATGGCTATCCAGGGATTGATGAGGTCAGTGTTGTGATCTTCATATATGGAGAGGCCATATATGGAGCGTGTCACGAGGCGTGACAGACTGACTGACATGAAATGCAGGTTTTCATAGTAAACTGATGCAATAATGATATTAGACTGGATATAGTCTGTGATTTTGGATATGATACTATTGTGATATGGCATATGTTTTCTATAAAAATATAAAGATCGGATCGGGAAAAATCGGTATCGGCAGATCACAAAATCAAATGATCGGGAGCAAAAAACGTGATCAGGACATCCCTAATTGCTTCTTTGTGTGGGTGTTTGAGAGTGTGAGCAAAGAGCAAGCATGTGTGCACAGTGTGCAAGACCAGACCAGGAGCAGAGAGTGAACAGAAGGTGAATGTAAACCAAAACCGTGTCCCGGGAAGGTCACTTTGTTAGCCTGACATCATGTTACATCTGCCACCATGATGACTCAGAAGTTAATATTTCCTGTACTGTCCTGTCTCTATGCTGAGTCTCATTTAATCAAAATGTGAGACTATACACAGGCAAAAGGAGAAATGTCACTAGAGTCAAAGTAAACATACACTCTATTCTTCTGTGCTAATTTCAAGTCTTTTATCATCCTGTTTTCTTCACTGAATTTTTGGGATAGAAAGCCAACAGGGGTTCCTGTTGGCTTTCTATCCCCAAAAAAGTAAGCAAAAGTACTCTTGAGTAAACACCGACCCCATGTGTGTTCAATTATTATAGTATACATACAGTACATACAGAACAAACGTGTGAGATAAATATCCCACTTGCTCGCTTGGGCGCACCTCACGGGTCACACCTCACAGGGCTCAAGTCCGTGAGCCTGCCTTGTTTCAATTGCTGTAAACAGTGAAGTTATGTGGAACAATTTCTGTTGTACTATATAGGTGAAATAGAGATAGAGAAGTGATCATGTGTTGTGAATATGGTAACTAAAAACGGTATAAATAATATCGCAAATAGTTCTGCAGAAGACGTGACGTGTTGACATGGGACGAGGGTGATTGGAAGATTGTCGATGACATTATGTGTGATGAGAGCAAGAAGAGAACAGACTGAAGATCACCTCTGAGTGATTTTTTTCTCCTGGGCCTGTGTGTGTGTGTGTGTGTGTGTGTGTGTGTGTGTGTGTGTGTGTGTGTGTACTGTGTATGCGTGTGTGAGCGTGTGTGTGTGTGTGTGTGCGTGTGTGTGTGGGTGTGTGTGTGAGGATACAGTACGTGCTTGAGGACACAGAGAGACTTCCCTGCACTATCAAAGGGTCTAGCTTCTCAACAGCTGCTCTCATTAGTCAAACAGGCTCTCTGCTCTGTGAACCTAATCAGCCCAACACACTTCCACCGCAATTAGCCTGGCCTCCACCAGCCCCTTTCAACTGCATTGTGAAAACCCTTAACATGCAGTACAGTAGCCTCTGCCTGCCCCTGTTTCAACTACACAGTGAAAACCCTTCGTCTAGCCTCCTCCAGACCCTTTGGGCTCCAATTTCGTCGCCGCCATTACGCGAGACGCGGCCCGCACTTCAGCCACTGCCCGAAAAATTTGAATATAGGAACTTGCTCTGTCCCTTAATGGTATTTTGGTCAAGCGTCACCCGCTATCTTTTTGCCGACACCGGTATTTGCACCTAGAGGTGTGGTCATGGGTGTGTTGGCACGCTTTCCCCTAAATTGGTATTTGGGGGCGGCAGGGGGTGGGTGGAGCACAAGTGAGACTTAAAGGCAGAAACGCAACACTCTTCCATGGGCAGATGGGCTATAGACCGTAAGGCTATGAAGCAATATAACGGGCAACGGATGAGGGATCTCTTAAAGGCAATGGCACGTGTACTGGTGATTGGTTTAATTATTGTAACACCCAAACCACTCCTATGCATAATATAACGGGTAAGGGAGGTGTTTTAGGGATTTAGACACGTAACCAAAATACCAACTTTAGTGGGGGAACACCCCATCTGCTAAATCCCAAAACAGTGTATTTAGAAAGATCAGTCCCTAAACCTAAACCTAACCGCACGCAGAAGCCATGTAGTCTGAATGGCAGTGCGTCAGAATGCCACTCTGTCCCCCAGTGTTAGCTCACTCCCATTACACTAGTAATACTATCTATTGGTAATGGTTGGTTGTGTGGTGTCGTGTCGCACATGGCTTTTTTTTGGTGCGTAATACTTATGATACTTAAGTATAAATCAGGCATAACAGTGACTAGCCAAATGCATCACTGCACTTACATTTATTTTTACTAGAGGTATCGCCCAACTTGCAGTAAACAACAAGGAAGCAAGCACTGGAGGCAAGTGGAGCAGAGAGATCATCAGAGCTGATAAAGAGAAACTGTTGTTGACAGGGTGACAGACGGTGCAAAATTAAAAATGATGAAGGTTATTAGAGTGAGAGTTAGAATGGAGTTGATCAAATTCAAAGGGTCACAAAGTCGCAATGCCTACAGCTGAGAAAGAAAACAGCATACACTGCCTTAATGACAGCGTGAAAGAGACTGTTGCTGTTTATTTTATTTTTCTTCACTTACACATTATTGCCATTGTTATTGGTTGCTTTTGGGTTCCTTATAGAATGTTTCATCAAGGTAAATGTAAATGTCTCACATTTCCAAAAGTTGGGAACCCTAACGCTAGTGTAAAAGCTTCATGGGGGATTTGAAGCACCACAATAATCTTACCAGCACACTCAACCATTGCCCTACAATGGAATCATAATGATCTGAGGCCTGCAGTCCTTTCAGGAAAAGCCAACCCAGGGCATCAATAATTGCCATATCAGAGTGCGTTGCCCGTGCAGATTTACACAGTCCTTCACACAGTGTGAGTTGGCCCAAGTAGTGGCTTTAGAAGATTGGACCAAATTGGCTGTGGCTCTTGTCGTATTGTTGTGTGTTCGACTCAGTAAGCAGGGCCCTGGGTGGAGTTGAAAAGCTCTTTGGTGGGCTTAGAGGCCTCTCCGAAACAGCTTCTGCTGGCTATTTATCCAAACAATGGAACAAATCTGTGCCTTTGATCGTACTGCGTAGCCTCTGTTCCGCTGAAAAGTCTGTCTCTATGTGTGTGTGTGTGTGTGTGTGTGTGTGTGTGTGTGTGTGTGCGCTGTGTCCCACTTCCTTTTACATCATACAGTGGTTGGGAGTTTTGACTGAAAGGCGTGAAAAGATTTGCCAACTGTGTTCACTTCAGCACAATAGAACTCATCCCCTTAAGGTCAAGTGAAATTTATTTAAGGTTGCAATCCATAACTTTCATGCCATCCTGTCATTTCAAAAATCTTGACTTCACACGTCAATGAAGCATTGCTTCTCAATGGAAGAGTAGGGAGACCACCTACAACCACTGCCGCTATATTTTATTAATATACAATGTTTAATTTACTAAATTGAATTGCAGCTTTAAACTTACTTAAGAATAAGAACAGATAAAACAGATGAAAAAGAAAGGGCAAATATTAAGATATATGATATATGGGCAGAGTATTGGTGTGAAATCTGTGAGTGCGTGCGTGCGTGAGAGTGTGGATGTACATTTGAGTGTATGCATGTGTGTGAGTAGTTCTTAACATGTCGGGTCGATCACATCATAAACAGCTCTTGTAATTTTCTATAAGGACTTCATGTTTGAAAAGACAGCATTCACCAGTCGCTGTGTGAGGCTGTGGGAATACCCAGATTGTGTATGCCAGCTCAGCAGGCGAGAATCACTCCACAGAGACTGACCCCACTACCCCTTTAGATAGGCATTCCACTGGAAAACTAGCCAGTTCACCTGAATAGTAAATAGCTATTTGGATTTGAGGCACCCCGCTGCCTTCAGTGTGGACACAAAGCCTGATTTTCACTTGGTGCGTGTGGGTGCTGCAGACTCAAAATAGCCGATCTATAAGCTCACAACACGTCATGCTGCATCGTGTTGTGAGCGTTATGGATCTGCTATTTTTGGCATGCAAGTAAGTATAAATCAGGTTAACATACAATAGAGTACACAACATATTGTACAAACATCCATGCATATAAAGTACTGACATGCACAGCAAACAAATTCACATACTGTAAACATGTACACAAAATACATAATACATACTTGCACAGGTGTGTGTGTATACATTGCAGTGATGTAAATATTTGTAATGGGTCCCAGGACTCACAGATGGTCATTCAAATGTGTCCCAAAAAATTCTTATGGGTCCCAAGCCAAAACAAATAATAATAAAAGGCACACGCGCTCATGCATACAGTAGGTTCTCTGCTCCCCCGGCACTATCTCCCCCAGGCAACTGTTCCCCCAAATCACACTTCTATAATTGTCAGTTTTAGTGGAGAAATTCCCTGACACCACGCATCATCAATAACCAATGAGTCGCTGCATAAAAGTCTCACTGCTTTATTTTTTAATGCCTGACAAACGTCCTCAGATATTCATGATTCACATTACAGTCTCCATGTCTGAGATCTGCCTGGATTTCCTTTGAGTCGGCAGCCGAGTCGCAAATGCTTAATTTATACTTACAGTATAGTCATACGATGCCAAATGCTTGCCAAAAACAGCAGATCTAGGCCATTAGAGAATTTGGTCTAGTACATACATGGGCAACTGGCGGCAACTGGCGGCACCCGCCACGGCCGACAGGTAGTATCGGAATGCTGATATATTATTGTTTTTAGCTGTTACAATTCCAAACATGCAAACCTCTGGAGTGAGTATGGAAAGAGAGTAGCCCCTCCATCATCAAAGTTTCCCATACTGTATGTATAATACATACCCAGATTGTGTATCTGTATCTGTATCTCCATCATCAAAGTTGCCCATACTGTATACATACGTTGCATTATTGTTGACTCTGTTTTGTTTTTTTGTATTTGTATTTGTACTTTCCCGCCTTTACTCTTTGATTTCTCTTTCTCTTTGACAGAATGCAGGGAAGCAGATAAGCATTTCAGTATAGTTACTTTAAATATATCGCCTTCTTTTTGGCGTAGGAGTTCATATTCCCTCTTCTCTTCTTGTCTTTTTCCGACTGAGGAACCAGCCTCTTTGTCACACACACGTCACTCAGCATGGATCCATCCGTCTTAAAAATGGTGCTTTGATAAGACTGAGATCAAACGGGCATTCACAGACACACAATGTATTCATAAACACTCATATAACACATATACTCAGATATATACGGTAACACATATACTCAGAGATTTAACACATATACTCAGAGATATAACACATATACTCAGAGATATAACACATATACTCAGACATATAACACATATACTCAGAGATTTAACACATATACTAAGAGATATAACACATATACTCAGAGATTTAACACATATACTCAGAGATATAACACATATACTCAGAGATATAACACATAATTATACTCAGAGATATAACACATAATTATACTCAGAGATATAACACATAATACTCAGATATACTCAGGGCAGTCAGACAGATATTTAGTGAAGCCACTAAGGAAATCGGGACATCCTGAAAGTTCATATAATGGCCTGTTGTGGCGCTGTCATTGGGCCCCAAAAAACCCATATCCCCATAGAGGTCCATGTATTTGGGCCCAACTTCACCTAGACTGCTTTACCTTAATAAACATGACCATGAATACTTTCTGCTTCCAGTCACTAGTTTAAAGTCTCATTTCTCATGTCATAATATTCTTTTTGGCATTTATTAAAAAAATTACCATAAAGTCGCGTATGTTCTGAGGGGCGTGGCTACCGTTACAGTCTATGAACGGGAGCCACCCCCCGTTCGAGTCAAAATAAAAACCAACTAAGAAGAAGGGGGGAAGTCCCGCCTCGTTGTCTGGGCCAGCCAATGGCCAGCTGGGCCAAAACGGATCTAGAAAGATGGCTTCATTTTACGTCCATATCAGAACCGGCGAACACTTTGTCCATATTCTTTTACAGTCTATGAACTGCACTCAACATGGAGAGAGATAAGTGTTAAAGTGTGGCAGAACAGAGTTTTCCTTCACTTTTAAAAGGTTAGTTAGACATTTTGATTGCTTGTCGGTTTTATTCCCAAAATGTGATGGTGGACAGTCAGAGTGCGTGTGCACTCCCGCATGCTCTTACTTTAGTGTATACAGTCTTTGTACCATTGTCACAGAGAAAAAACTACTGAGGTCAGTTTAGGTTGGACTAGTTCATTATTGATTTATTTGCAGTATCTCAGCTCAGTGATTTGTGTGGTATTTCCTATTGCCCTGATTCACATACTGTGGTTCATGCAGATAATTAGTATTTATTTTAACTTGCTTGGGGCTAACCCAGATAGTGTCATGTAATTTGTCAGTGCAAGAAAAAGCATGCTGAAAAAACTGAATTAAATATCCTTCAGATTTTCAGTTTCTGTGATTGTGAATGATGCATTTAGATAGCGCCTTTATCCAAGGCACTTTACATACAGTACTGTAGATTGTGCATTACATTCACCCATTCACACACCGAAGATGGAGGAAACCATGCAAGGCACTAACCTGCTCATCGGGAGCAATTTGGGGTTCAGAGTCTTGCTCAAGGACACTTCAACACTAACTCTAGGGGAGCCCAGAATCGGACTGAGAACCTTCCGGTTCCCAAGTGGCCGCTCTACCCCTGACCCACTGCCTCCCTACAGAAAAAAGGTCTATAGCAGTGTTTCTCAAAGTTGGGTCCAGAGACCCGCAGGAATCCTTGTGGGGGTTCCAAATGGATTGGAGAGCGTATAAATGGACCCTTATTGGTCAATTTGGTTCCATTTGTACAGTCATGGGGGTCCTTAAAATTAAACAGTTCAAGAACCACTGGCACTAGTCTAAAGCTTTTGGCAATGTATTGTCTTTGTCTGGTGCAGGTGAAATTTAAGAAACATGATTTGACTCAGCTGAAATAAAAGTATTATCAAATCAACTTGAAGCAGCCCAGCAAAAGCATTTTATATGGTGACATCCTGTCCATGTTCACAGCAACAAAAAAAAGAAAGAAAAAGTCTTTAACATCTTTAACATCTGTCAAATACAGAGGAATTGACTTTTATCTTACTCCAATTGTGTTCTCTCTTATTCTCTCGTTCTCTCTCTTTCCACTTCCAGTGTCATCGATTCTAGCCATGGCAGTGTCAGGGAAAATCAAACCTTTTGGATCTAGTTTATCCATGTGGATTCAGTCTTCTGACTGCCCTGGGGCCAAGCTTCTTGGATCCTCAGTTAACTGTTTCATGGGATTCTGCAGTCTCCTCCGTGGGAATGGGGCCCTTTTTTTTTACTAGAAACTGGGGCCGTGGATTGTCTGCAAGCTCTGCGTGGAGGGAGTTTGCTTTTAATTATATCCATGGCTGATGTAAAATGTTGTGTTTTGCGAGGTGTTTTCTGCTAATGAAGATACATTGAGGCTGTGGCATGAAAATCATGTAAGGTTCATCATTTAAAATATGTCCATTCTGCTTTCATAAAAACCTCTTTCCAAAATGTAAGCACAGTGTATAGCATTATCCAATATTTTTTTATTTTGGTGTTTTGGTGTGTGAAACTGTGAATTTACATCATACGTGGACGAGCAAATTGGCTATTGTTGTCGTACACAAATTCCCATTGACAGTGAATGGATGATGTACGATGATAAGAGCGCCCAGGTGTGATTATTTACTTGCACAGTGTTGATTAAAAAGGCTTAAACTGTCTGAGTTGCTCCAGTGCCTTCCTTCCACCTGCTACCAGTCCTGCCTCTGAGATGCACCAGACCAGCCTACCACAGGCTTGAGGCGCGGTGGAACTCCCTTTTGCATCACATATGATATATTTTGCTCTATAGAGCGTCACAGTCCCGCCCCCTACCAGGGCCCAGGAAATGATTCCCGTTCATTTTTCTCATAGACATTTCAAAAAGTATTTATTTAAAGACCTTTTAAGCCTCGTACAAAGCCAACTATGTTGTTACAAATCTTAACAATAAACGCAATTTTTCGGGCCGAACAAATAATTAGAAAGAAGAAGAAAACGGCAGTTTTTTGTTGTTGTTTTTCTTCTTTGTAATTATTTGTTTGGTCCAAAATATTGTGTTTGTTGTCATGATTTGTCACAACTCGAGTTGGCTTTGTACCACGCTTAAAAGGTCTTTAAATAAATTATTTTTGAAATGTCTATGGGAAAAATGCATTTGGAATTATTTCCTGGGCCTGGCGTCGTCATGAAAGTGGTCGGGACTGCGACGCTCTGGCCTCATTACAACTCAGCTACCAACTCCTTCAGAATCATCATAATTAAGAATATACAGGGGTATATGGTAACCATTGTAATGTTTGCATCTTTGTATCTGTTCCGTTCTGTTTCCGCTCCGCTCCGTTCCGTTCCCTCTTCTCTTCTCTTCTCTTCTCTTCTCTTCTCTCTGTCATTAACGTTTAAACAAAAACATTCAACGAGTTCAACAATGAGTTCATGTATTTAGTATTTTTATGTTCTGTTCATCCCAACACAAAGCATCTCTTGGATATGTTTTCTTTTTATCTCTTCCATCCTTTCCCCTATGCCCATCCAACCACAAAGTCAAAGCTTAATTGAGTTTCCATGTTGTGGAGACTGGCTGCCCTACCCGCGCACTCTTGGGCATCCAGAGGTCTTCCAGATGGGGAAAGATGACATTTGTGGTCAGGCAGAGATGGGACAGCCTCTCAGGGCCTTTCGTGCATTCCAGACAAGCAGGCACGATGCGGGCTAGTTGGAGGATTTAACACAGTGTTTTGAATATCAATTTGTCATTTGCCATATGGTATTATTTCCCCTCTTCAAGTCTTAAATAAGCAAGAAAGCCATAAGAATCTTTGTAACATCTGCCGTCAGTGTGCTCTGGTTTGAACCACTGCTGAGAGTCGTTTTGGTTACCATATGGAATCCATGAAAGAACTACAGTATATCTCCATCTACTATTTAATTTGCAATTTGCTGTGGATAAGTACAGTATCAACTTCCTAAAATGTATTTTACACAATGAATGTTAATTTTAGCCTATTTTAAACAAGACAGTTGACAAATGGCTTCTGAATTAGTAGTTTTCACACTTTCAAGATTGTTCAAGCTCGCACCCACAGCTAAATCCCCAAATAGTGTATTTAGAATGCTCGAACGAAAATGGAGCCCTAAGGGTCATGTGGTTAATACTGTGTCACTCACCTGTATACTGAAATAGGTTTGGTGATCAATTAGCTATATAGTTGTCCTATTGGTGATGGTCAAATTAAATTAGCTTGTCTGTCTGACAACAATGTACAGCTGTGTGCATTTTCCATGTTGTATTGATTATTTTGTGTGTGTGTGTGTGTGTGTGTGTGTGTGTGTGTGTGTGTGTGTGTGTGTGTGTGTGTGTGTGTGTGTGTGTGTGTGTGTGTGTGTGTGTGTGTGTGTGTGTGTGTGTGTGTGCGCGCGTGCGCGCGCGCGTGTGGGTCTGGGTGTCCGTGGTGCATGTATGCAAAGGTCCATTACCATATGGAAAGGTCTTTATACAGCCTCAGGGCTTTCAATCAGGTTTCATACTTCAACACACCCTCACATTAGCACACACACACACACACACACACACACACACACACACACACAGCGTGTGCTTGTCCCTGAAGTGCTGTTTTTCATCATATTTTGTGTTACTCGGTGGCGGTAGACAATAGGATAACTTATTCATGGCTCCCTGCCTTGCACTTCATGCGACAATGCATTTACATGCATTTACATCATCAAACCAGGAGGCTTGCTCCGCCAGGCAGCTGAGTATCCCACAATATCATTACATGTGGACAAGAGACGGCATCAAGCGTGTGTGTGTGTGTGTGTGTGTGTGTGTGTGTGTGTGTGTGTGTGTGTGTGAGTGCATACATACTGTATGTACACCTGTCTATGTATATTTGTGTACTCTCCTGTGCCTTCCTCAATCACTCCTCTTCCTCTATTTTGCTCAACATCTTTCACCTCTCTTTACCTCTCTCTCTCTCCATCAGCAGTGAAAAATGGAGCTTCATTAACTGTGCCCACAGGACTGTGTGTGTGTGTGTGTGTGTGTGTGTGTGTGTGTGTGTGTGCGTGAGCGTGGGCATGTGCGTGTTTGTGCGTGCGTGCGTGTGTGTGTGTGTGCGTGCGTGCGCGTGTGTGTGTGTGTCTGCACTTGAGTGTCTTGTGTATGTCTATGTTTGTATTTGTACATGTTTTGCGTGTCTCCCTCCATCATGTATCTGTGTATCATCATCTCTGTCATGGCTTTGCGTGCGTGCGTGCGTGCGTGCGTGCGTGCACATGCATGCTTGTAAGCAGAGGTAAAGTAGGACAGTCTATAAGATCATTAATTAGGATGCATCAGGCTTCTGTCCAGTGGTGCTCAGGGACCAGATGGGTTGGGTTGCAGGCTCCAACACAGAGGCAGACTTGTCCATTGGCGATTAATCTTTTTTTTTTTTTTTTGGCACCATCGTCCCTCTGTTGATATCTTAATTGGGGTCGGTCAATTAATTTTAGACTCAGTCTCTTCAAAATTCACATTGATATTGTAAACACACAATTGAGCCTTCACTCAACATGACGTGGATAGAATGGATGAAAGCACTTGGCTGGGGAGTAGCTACATTAGCATATTTCAGAAGTTTGGAGAACATGTTCCTTCCTTCATTGCTTGCTTCTCGTCTTTCTTTCTTTCTTTCACAAATTAATATTTTGCCTTCATGTACCTCAATGTTACTAATCACTGGTCTCTCTATGTCTCTGCATGCTCTCTTCTGTTGTCATCCCCCCCAAACCCCTCCCTCCTCCCTCCACCCTCCTCTCCCTCCTCATCCCCCCCAAACCCCTCCCTCCTCCCTCCACCCTCCTCTCCCTCCCTACACCCTCTTCTCCCTCCTGGGGGATGTCACTGTGCAATGTTGAGCTTCAGCAAAGACAAGAGGGGCTGATTTGAAAACTTAATTATAGCTGAAGCCAACTGCATGTCATCTGAACAACAGGCTGACAAAGCCAAATCATCTGCAGCTTAATCAGCTGGGAATAGGAAGCCTCTTTTTAGACTGTGGTGCACGCACAGACGCATGCACTCACATGCACGCACAAACACACAAAGAACATACGATCACACATGCTAATTATTTCACAATCAAATCAAAATAAAAGCAGACATTCACAGGAGACACACAAACAAAGAAAGGTATGCACACATGATGCTTCACTTGCACACATGCACACACACAACACACGTACACACACACACACACACACACACACACAGAGCAGTTATAAGTGTTGTGCCCACCTGTATTTTCACAGAAACCTAACCTGTCACCCTGACAACCAGGCCCCTTGGAATACTTGCACTATGCAAATCACCAAGGAGATCCATCCCACGCTGTCAATCTCTCTCCTTATCTCACACACACATGCACACACGCACGCACGCACACACTCACGCACTCACACACTCACACACTCACACACTCACACACACACACACACACACACAGTCCAGTAGTAGCGTCCTGACTTCATATTAGGAAGTATTTCAGCAAAACGCAGTTTGTCAGTACTATACAAATGCTGATCTGTGGTCATGCCAGGATGCATATTGAACTAATCTGCCTCAATTCATCTGTTTCACTGAACACAGCTCTCATGTCATGCACTGTACTACTCAGCGACAGCTGCTATGATGCCATCGCAAGATGGTCTTTAGTTTAGATTTATCACTGGGAGTTTGTCCATGATAAGCGCATGTCAGGCACTCTGCTCCACTTTCAAACAGGTTGTCTCAAGGGGATGGGCTGGCTTCAAACCCCGAGAGGAGAAGTCTCCATGGTGCAGTGAGCTGTATCCACTAGTCTACACAGTAAAATCACAAGTGTTCATTTAACTCAGAGAGTGTACAAATGTAACCAGTACACTCTCAGAGTTAGAAACATTGTGCAGTATTTGCTCAACCACAGAGGGTGTTTTGATTGGTTCTCAATCATTTTGCAATCAGCAATGGCTGCCTGTCAATCAATTAGCTACACCCCCACTAGAGATACAAGTGGCTTCTGTGGTGGTTTCATGAGGCAGTGAGTATATTGTGATATATTAAATTCAAAATGGGGATATACAACCAGTGTAGGACTCCACCTTAATTATTTTCATAATATGCAAGATCAAAAGAAGGCTGTTTTCCACATGCGCCCAGCCATTAACTTCCTTGTTTACTGGCCGACAAAACTTGATATTATCTCTGAATCTACAGCGCTCTCCATGGTTTTGATCAGAACGCCAATGTTCTGTCCTAATTTCGACCAAGCATCTCGTTTGAAATATTAACGCTTCTAAAGAGACTTTACGAGGTAGTAATGGAACTACTAGTGCCTTTATTTTGAAAACTTAAGGGCATCAAGTGGAGGGCCACTTCCAGAGTTGTTATTTTATTTAAATGTATTATACAAACTTTATTGCATGTCATGTATGCATACTCACCCACAACCTGCATGTGGACGCAAGCATAGTTTAATTTGAAGCCTTACTGCTTGTTGTTTGTCGTTATCTAATTGGGCTTAGCAAAATGCTGGCGGCTTGCTATTTTTGGACCGACGCTGGTCTGCTGCCATATTCTGTTCCACGCCGGAACACGTCACCCACTGTGGAAGTCAGACGGAGAAAGAAAGAAAGAAAATAGCTCTCTCATTGTGTCTCTGTCCTCTTCTGTCGTCTCGGATGTGTTCCTGATACGCTGTGTATCAAAGCAAAGAGAATAAATGGAAGAGAAAAAAAATCTGAACAAATAAACAAATTTGAATAGAAAATAGAAATGGGTTTAGTGTAAATGAAATACAATTTCCTTTTCCTCTTAGCCTCATTTTGTGTAACAATCCATGACAAGGGCTGCATTGATATGCAAATGAGGGAATGGCAGCTTTGTACAAACCCAGCCATCATCTTACAGTATGAATGTATTTACATGACTGCCTCTGTATTGTGTCCGTATGTTTTTAACTGAGATTAGTAGGGAGTCAACCTCAGTCCCCTTCTTCCCCTGATTTCAGTATAGTCAGCCTGTATTCTAATCTGTTTTGATGTCCTGATCCAGTCTCAAAGAGATCTTGTAGCCTAGAGGACCTGTCTGTGGGTGAAGAGAAGAGGAGGGGAGAGACTGAGACGAATGTTGAAAAGGACAGGCCAGGGAGAGAGTGAGAGATGGGGAAACACGGATCAGTTATTGATGAATTTGAAACCACTGGAGAAATTGGTTTTATTTTGATGTGGAGTAAATAATTAAATTATGGAAGGTGTCCCGTTAAAGGAAATACACTTTTTTCAATTGTTGTTCTCATGATGTAAAGATGCCCAGACACACGGCATGATACATTGAAGACATTGATTAAGATGGTTTGGGAGGTTGGTGAGATTGGTGCTTTATAGTGGCCACTTTGATTTAGTTGTGCAGAAGTGCAGTTTAACCTCATTACAGATCTCACCCCTGTCTGAATGCACGTGACAACACTGTAGTGCAGTTCACTTGCATCATTTGCACCACACTGACAAGGAAATCATTGTACAACTTTTTCAAACATCAAAATCAACACATGATGATTTGGCATATTGCTGTTTACAAGAAGCCCCAAAGTTGTTTAAAAGACTATGATTAAACCCACAATAACTATGAAAGGGTTTAACCCTTTGCTATCTGAAAATAGTTTTAGTAGTCAAAAATAAATCACAAATCAAGGTTTGATTATTTGTAATTGGCAAGTTTTTCTAAGAATACTGAGGCTCATGTTGTTTTACAGCATTGTCCTAATGTAGACTATATATTTGATGACTTCTGACACTTGGGTTAATCACTCTATGCTCTTCCATTCCTCTCTCCGTCCTCGGGCTAGGTAAACAGCCAAAGCCCACTCAGTCAACCCAGAGCCAACACTTTGTATGCATTTATGTATTCATGCATGTGTTTTGCAAGTACTTAGCATGCAGTGCATGGCTCAGACCAGGGATCATGACACAGTTATGCATACAGGGCAGCATTTATGATGCTAAAGAAGCCCAGGAACCTAGGCTCAAGAACGTGGTTTTTCTAAGCCAGGGGCCCAGTCTTGGTATAGTTGATGGAGAGCATTTCCCTATCCAGTCCTAGATGTTTGCATGGTTATGGATGGCTCTGACTGCTCGCCGTAGGGCATTTGTTTCGCATTTGTTAAAGGCTCTGTTCATCTGGCTTGTCTGACCATTAACATATTGTCGCTGTTGGGCAGAAAAGTTGAAATTCCATATTTAATCTTCGTTTGTTGTTCATAAATTAATGCCCTATTTTATATCTCGTTGTATGACGGTCACAGTGTCACACAAAAGTACCGGAAATAGTGTTATAACACATCACAATGTGATGCATTGTGAGCTTGCTATTTTTTACATTTTGGAAACCTTTTGAACATTTTTGCTTTTTACGTTAGGTTTGCTTATAGGTTGAGAGTGGTTAAAGAGATATTTCACTTTAAAAAAAACTTTTGGTCATTTCATCGTCTACTCAGGCTTATGTGAACACCCCTGTATTTCCATGCCTGTAACCCTTTTTTGGAATAAATCACGGTTTGGTTTCATTTTACCTTGCATTTTACCTCTGTGCTCATTTCCAGCCACTCATTGGGCCCCCAGACAGTTTTTAAGTCGCTCGATTCAATATTTAGATCAATTATTTGATATTCATTTTAGCTGCCCAGCCCCCTTCCTATACAAAACCATTGTAACTTCAAACTCCATTTTAACCATGATAGATTCATTGAAAATATCCGTGACTGATATTGTCCTTCTAATACGAGGGGGCCGTGTCATTTACTGTTTTCATTTATTTAATAATAATTAAGTGAGGGGCGCTATATATAAGATATAAATGTTTGTGTCAGAGAATTTTACATCATCACATAACATGTCTATTTGCTCTAATTGTCTATTGCTTCATTGTTCATCTTTGTGTAGGACCGAAATAGCCAATTTGCTCGTCCACATACAGTGTATGACGTATGACGTAAATTCTCCATTCATTGTGAATGCAAATTTGTAAGACGAAAATAGCCGATTTGCTAGTCTACATATGACGTAAATTCTCCATATCTAAATATTGAATCGGGCAAACTGTCTGGGCTGTTCACATACAGTAAGCCTGAGTAAACGATAAAATGACCAAATGTTGTTTTGAAAGTGAAATGTCCCTTTAACCCTCTAACACCTGTCACAGTGTGTCTGTGTGTGTTTTAACCAATGAAAAGTACGAAGAGCTTGGGACTACTGATAATAGAGAATTCTCTATTATCTATTAGGAAAATTGTCTGAGGTAGAAACGCTTGCGGTTATTGTTATACAGTATTATTATCTGTGCCTATCTGATTCCACTGATGGGTTCTTCACACTTCTACCATTGTCTTCGTGGTGCGCTGGTTTATATAAGGCGTCGTGACATCACACTGCCATTCTGCAAAATTAGGTGCTTTCATGACGACTACATTAAAACTAAAGTGGATGCATTGGAACAAAGGTTCGTTTTTACTTTTTCTGAAAAGTAAAGGTTTTGAATATACAGGGTTTTTGCCCGACAGCGAGGATATACATTTGAATTCTAATGATGAGAGTACAACGCATACAGTATCAGCTTCATTATCATACATAATACTTCAAAGGTCACTACACCCCTCGTCTTCAAATGTTGACCTGACTGTTGGATACTGGATAGTATACAGTACTTAAACATACCATTCTGCATACAAGCAGCCACATCTCCGATAAACAGACTTGAATGCTATGAGAGCCCTGAGCTGTTAACTGGGGGCTGTCAGGTGCGTTTACCAACTTCCCCCTTCATCTTCCTCTGCTCCACCTCTCCCACTCTGTTCTCCCTTCACAACGTCTACCTTCCTTTCTCCACACTGTTCCCCTCTCCTCTCACTTCGACCCCCCCTCTCTCTACTCTCCCTCTCTCATCTCATTTTCCTGTCTTTTCTCTTCTCCCCTGACTCTCTCTCTTTCTTATCACCTAAGCTCCAACCACTTCCTCTCTACTACACTAATCTGTCTCGCTGTCTCGCGACACTCTCCCTCCTACTCTTTCTCTCTCTCTGTTGATAGACGCTCAGAGGTGTGTGTATAAGAAAGCAGAAAGGAAAGAAGACAGTTTTATTCTGTGCCATTTTGTGAGCCTATGAAGTGAAGCTCTCTCTTATTTCTGCTGTTGTCTCCGTTCTTGGGATGAGATGCAACAAAACAACAGCTGGTGCTGAGGAAGTGTCTTCAGACCAGAAGAAATCCCTCCTCAGAAAAGACGACAAGCAGAACACAGGAACTGCTACAGATAAGACGAGAGAGGAGAGAGAGAGAGAGTGACAGAGAGAGAGAGAGAGAGGAGAGAGACAGACAGACAGACAGACAGACAAAGTATCCTCTAGCTTTCGATCTCAAGCCCTATTTAATGCTTCTGTGACAAAGTGATGTGCGACCTGTCGCTTGACAAAAATAGCTGGAAAAAACGGATCCAAATCCATCAGACGATATCTTAACCTTGTCTGTTAAGATTGTCATATTTCTGTCTGATACTTGTGGAGCTGCTTTGTTACACAGTCAACCCATTCTGGGCCACAACATGCTAGAGGCTATTAAGGAGGCCCATCAGCCACTTTGTGAGTGGTCATTTGTCTTGACCGCGAGATTAGCTCCAATATGGCCGCCCCTGCCCGGGTTCAGGTGCCTCTGTGTTTATTTGCCGAGGGAGTGAAGCGACGGAAAGAGGGGGAGGTTTGAGAAATGGATGCCCACTAGCAAATAGGATCAGAGAGATTGTGCTGAAGATGGTAAATACTTCTGAGGGATTAGATGGATGAATGTGTTCGGAGAGCACAAAGCCCTGCCATGATGTGCTTCAGTAGCTTCCAGCCGTTGGAGGAACAGCCCACGTTTGGTTGAGACCCACAATAAGTTTCTCTTATACTGTCAAACTGATGAACAAAGGGCTTACAAAGTGTCCTTGAGATGTGATTGTCATTGCCAAGGCCATCACCTTCATGCCTGATTTATACTTGGATGCGCATTGGTTTGGGCACTGAAAGCAGACCATCTACATACATGCGCATGTACATCTGCTAGATTTGGTGCGCAACACCAAACTTTACACCAAAGTAACCTGTTAGTATACCTCAGGCATCAGCAATCACAATGTTACATTGGCTGAAGTACGCAGATGAATGACTTTGTACAATACATCTGTCTCACCCCTCCCCCCCAGGTGATGACTGGTACCTGTGTCGGCTGATTCTGAGCATGCCCAGTCAAGCTGACCTGCAGTGGGGCATGTTCCCCTCCCCCTACCTGGCTGCTGTGGGTCCTGATGCTGCAGCTGGCTCCATCGTCTACCGCCTGTCTGCCAGGCAACCAGAGGGAACATTAGGACATGCCAACTTCCTGCTACTGGACAGTGAGTTGCATAACAATACACAATATTGTTTATGGAATTGGTGTTATTCACAATGAGAGGTTACTACAAGTTTACTTACATGGCTGGGACTACATGTTCAAATCAGCCTCGCCCTCATGGTGGTGCTATAACAGGCCAATTCGCGTTGTTAACTATACAGTAACTGCATCCACATTTTGCACACACACTCCCTAGAGGCCAAACATCATGAAAATCGGTACACATTGTAATCTATAATGTTAACACACATCTGTCGAAATTTTCATATTCCATCCTGATTGGCTAAAATTGTCATCTAAAGTTTGCAGGAGTGGCTAGTTTTGAACAAAATGCCTCAAATCATAAACGCAGCATGCGATTACCTTCAAAACTGTGCACACAAATTCCCACTATAAGTCTGGTTGGCATCGGTTTGTTTTACATCACCGCCATCAACTAATCAACATGAGTTTGACTTTAATATATTAGCGCCCCTCACTTCACACAGGTGTGATTCTTATATAGGCTACCTGCCCTGGACAATAATGCCCTCGCAATTATGTTTGAATGTCACCCCCCCACCCCCCACCTACATCTCTCCTTCCTGTTTTTATTCACTGAAGGTATCTAATAAAAATAAAATAAAAATAAACAAACCGTCAGTACAGACAGCAAAAACAGGGGTCAAGTTCAAGTAGACACACGCACGCACGTGCGCGACTGCGTGTGGGTGTGTGTGTACGTGTCCATGCCAGCAAGACAATAACAGGAGGCAGAAGCAAATAATAAATCATAATTTGAACCTAACTCCATCAGCCGCAAATTAGCATGCTTCTCCCTCCATGGCGAAGCAGCAACTCACAGATGTACCAAGACAAGAACTAGTGTAGTTTTGACAGCAGTAATTATGAGCAACATCTGGCGGAGGGACGCCACGGCATGTATATTGATTTTGTTTTTGTTTATTTGGAGATTTCTTCCGAGGACATGTTGAATTTCAATTACAGCTGAGGGGGTGTTGGAGGGTAGCAGTTTGTGCGTGTGTGTGTGTGTGTGTGTGTGTGTGTGTGTGTGTGTGTGTGTGTGTGTGTGTGTGTGTGTGTGTGTGTGTGTGTGTGTGTGCGTGTGTGTGTGTGTGTGTGTGTGTGTGGGGGGGGCACACGTGTTAGCAAATGCACATAAATGGCGGAATACTGTTAATCGTTCCCTGGGGCATAGAAGGCTCCTAGATTCAGGAATAATGGGAAACTCTCTGGAGAGAGACAGGGAAGGAGGTGGGTTGCAGGAGGGAGGATGGATAGAGCCTCCATGCCTGCAGCTGTGGATTCTTCTTTTTTTTGGTTTTGGTGGCGGTATTGGGAGGAAGCAGATGGAGAGGGAGAGGTAACGAGGATGAAAATGCTATTTCTAGTGTTAATTCCTAATGCCATCATAATTATTAAGAGATTTTGACTCCCCTTTAGCTTAAAGTAACATACATATGTTCCAGGAATTAATCCAGTCATTTACATAGAAAATGCTTTTAATACCATGCCAATATGGAAATATGTTTACAAAGTGTGCACTTGAAGCCAATTAGCAGCGTTAATGACAATACTCAGTTTTAGTTTACAGTTGGGGATGGAAGTATTGAGACATTTGGGCAGTGATTAATTTCCACTTCTTTCGTTGTGGATTGTAAATTATGCAACATGTACTGTATAGAACAAATAGACCCAACTTTTGGCACTCACTGCATTGCACTATATTATATCAGAAATTCATTGCCAGGAAATGTTAGAAATAGCATCACCAATAGACTAAGCGCAACAGAAATGAGTTGGATGATGCTGAAGAGAAAAGAAAGACTAAAATCAGATTGACAGGTCAGATGCAGCTGTAGCTGCCCCCCCCCTCCCCTGCCCCCACATACCCTGTTTCCAACAGCTGTGGACTTCTTCCCCTCTCTGCCCCCCCCCCCCCCCCCCCCCCCATCTCTCCATTGCCTTTCTCTCTATATCTGCTATTGCTGCCCAGAGGGACACCAGTTAAACTGACCGCATCCCGAGGACCAAAAGAGACACAGTGTTCAAAGACAGATCACAGTCGAGATTTTAGCCCCCCACTAACATGCGTGTGCACACACACACACACACACACACACACACACACACACACACACACACACACACACACACACATGCACACATGCACACACGCGCGTACATACACACACACACACACACACACACACACACACACACACACACACACACACACACACACACACACACACACACACAAGTACGTTTCTCCAGCTGGCAGAAGGGGCCCCGATACCCTTCCGTTTTGCCTTTCAAACACATAAACATGAAAATATACCAGTAATCACACCAGTCCTCCGACAGCCTCAGACTTGTGCACTGGGTTGTGGACTGCTGTGGGTGGAATTCACTTGGATACCGGAGAACTCGCCAGTTTACCAAGTCGCCGCGGCGAAGATTCTTCATCAATGTCTTCATCACATTATGCTAACATGCTGTCTTCATCAGTGTAGTATGTCAAACTAGTAATTTCCAAAGTTACTTATGTATGCATTATGTATCTGTCTCTCCGTCTGTCTGTCTATTTATGCCTCTATTGATCTATCTGTCTGTCTGTATTGTATTCCAGTCTCCACTCTGTCTCTTGTTTTTTCAATTCAATCATACTGTATATACTCTCCTCAGGTGGAGAGGACTGCTTCGAAGTGGACCGAAGTTCGGGGGAGGTCCGGACCACAGGCCGGCCTCTGACCCCAAGCAAGGAGTATCTGTTGAGGGTGCAGGCTGTGGACACGCACGGTCGTAAGGGTCCCCCTGCTACAGTGGCCGTCCTTGCTGGCTACCGCCCCCCACAGTTCACCAATTCCACCTACACCCTGACCGTCCCCGAGAACACACCAGTGGGCCACGCGTAAGTTTGATTGATTGAATTCTTTATTAGTCAAAAGGTTTAACAGCGGTACGACACGGCAAAACACTTGGACTAAAAGGATAACACAATGGAGCTATGTCAAAGTGTGTGTGTGTGTGTGTGTGTGTGTGTGTGTGTGTGTGTGTGTGTGTGCGTGCGTGCGTGCGTGCATACAGGCACGGATGCACACACGCACGCAGGCACGTGTACTTGTTGCAGTTAATTATATTTTGTTTGTTACACGTGTGTGTTATTTGGCATGTGTTTATTGCGTGTGTGCCTTTGTTCATGCCGCATGGCCTGTTCCTTGGCATCATCGGTCATTTGACGCATGAAATGATGTGCCCCCCGGTGCCAGGCAAGAAGAATAGCAACGCAGGGGGGGGGCATAGAGAGGAGGGATAGGAGGATGGAGAGGGGTTCTGGGGGACACAGATGCATCATTCTGGCCCGAGGCGGAGAATTTGAAAGTGTGGCAAATTCAAATATTTATTAAAAGCGAGCTCTGGATTAACATGAAGGGTAAAGTGTGTGTGTGTGTGTGTGTGTGTGTGTGTGTGTGTGTGTGTGTGTGTGTGTGTGTGTGTGTGTGTGCGTGCGTGCGTGCGTGTGTGTGTGTGTGTGTGCGTGCGTGCGTGCGCGCGTGCGTGCGTGCGGGAGCCCGGCTTCCTCAGGGCTGCTGGCGTGAAGCAGATTGTATTAATAACTAAGTATCCATGCCACCTTCTGAGCTGTGTGAGAGCTGGTGTGTGTTTGTCCATGGGTACTGTATGCATTTGGGTACTGTATGCATATGGGTACTGTTTGCATATGCACACTGAAAAAGCTTTGGTGTTCATTTAACGCTGAGTGTGTGCAAATGTCACAAACATCCATCCATAAGGGTACCTTTGGGTCCAGTCTCACCCTCTCAGAGTTTAACAAACACTGACGATTTTACTGTGTGTGTGTGTGTGTGTGTGTGTGTGTGTGTGTGTGTGTGTGTGTGTGTGTGTGTGTGTGTGTGTGTGTGTGTGTGTGTGTGTGTCAGTGGGTGGCTGGTTAGGTTTAAGTAGGTATCTTTATTTAGAAAGTCCCCTGTTGGCTTCAACCTTTAAAGGATAGCAGTAACATCTACAAGCTCAGCGTTGTGAGCTTGTAGATTTATCATAAAAGTTTGAAATGATTTGGAAAATGAGAAATAACTTTTACTTTGGTACTTTAAGGATCACTTCACCCACTTGCCACCTTATCTTCATATAGTGCTCTTTATAAAATAGCACCATTTCTGTCTACTTGATTTGTGTCTCAGGGGATGGCTGTAGACCGTTCAGAAACCTGTGATATGAAATTTGGTTACAATCCCAAAGTTAAATTAAAACTGCAATGAAGGTGTCCCTGTATTTATTTACTTCCGTGCCCAGGGTGAAGACAAAAAGTGATATGTACAAATGTACAATATGGAATGTCTCAATCCACATTCATAAAGACCATCCACTTAATGTCCTCGTCCTTAGTTAGGATAATATGTAGAGACACAGTACTAGCCTACTACAGTAGGTAGAGTATCGGTCTTCATAGCCTACAGTAAAACACAGTAGACATTGCGCTTTTTCTGCACATTCAGTGTACAGAGCACTGGGTTCAATTTGTTACCTCAATGATTTAGGATCACCGGGATCCACCAAAGGGATGCCACAAAATACAAGCCCTTTGCCGAGCCGTCTTTGTAACCCAGAGGTACAAAATGGCACGGGGGGTGCACAAGGCACAAGTTGGCACCTTGCCTGAGTGCAGTGCAGTCTGGTCTTATCAATGCAAGAACAATGGCTTTTAATTTATTTCACCATTCTAAGTTTCCAGCAGAAGGAGAAAGGCTGTAGTGTCCATTGCCCACAAATGAGACAATAGTGAGTAGACCAGTAGACTAGTGAGAACCAATTATATGAAGATATGGTTGAACATAGGTGAAGTGCTCCTTCGAGTATATCTTGATGCCAATGCTTTTATAAACAATTTAACATATTGAATATTAACAGTGGCATTTAACAGTGTATTTCCATATTGTGGTTTTGCTAGTTTTAAAATCAGAATAGCTATTCCACCAATACGATACCGTTAAGTTGTGTAACTTGTGTCATAGTTCTATCATTACAACATTATTCTTGTCTTTGGTTGTCATTAAAAAAATGGCCACCACTTCCTGTGTGTCCAGTGTCGCCACGGTGCAGGCCATCTCCTTCCAGAAGAAGAGCCTGTCCTACATGCTGCTGGTGAACCCTGGCAACCTGTTCAGCATCAACGAGGAGAGCGGCGCCCTCAGCCTCACCAGGACCGTGGACTACGAGAGCGGACACACCCTGCACACCCTGCAGGTCCGCGCGTCCGAGTCCGACACGGGACTCAGCGGAGTGGCTGAGGTGGGCACACACATGTTAGGGCTGCTGCTATCCACCATTGTCTTAGCGATTATTCCAACGATTACGTTTTTGATGACCCTTTTAACCACTTAAAGTTTAAACCCCATATCTGTATTGTGGGGAAGGTTTGACAGAAAATAGCCGATCCGAGCATGTTGATCAGGTATTTTCTGAGAAAGCTTTCTGTGGGGAACACAGAAAAGACACTAGTATTTTTATATATCAACAAATTGATTAACAGTGTTACTTTATACTTTGTCTCACAGCAGTGTTGTACAGAAATAGTGAAATTAGCTGGTGTACACAGCGCATCGCACGCACATTGTGAACTTCTGTTGTTTTCTCTAGTCTACATCTTCTATTGTCAGGTGCAATACAGTACATGCAAGTAAGCACACATAATTACAGTATGCAGGTACTGTATGCACACATTGTATGTTTACACAGGTAAACACACCAGACATCATAGACAAATATAAGTATACACAGTAGTACACACAAAGAGGCGTATGATAAGGTACGTACACACACAGAAAATATTTACTAACAGACATTTGAAAATATAATTATTTATTCTATATGACAACAAACACACACGTAGTATATGTGTATGTGTTAAGTACAGGAACATGGTGGCAGAAGATTTTCTGCACATGGTTAATTCCCAAGAGTATGCTGCATATATAGCTCATCTGTTCACATTAAAACACACACACACACACACACACACACACACACACACACACACACACACACACACACACACACACACACACACACACAAATCCATTATCACCTGCTCAGCGTCCAGATGGCTGGTACAGACATAGCATAGCTGTTATAAACTATCAGCATCCCTCAAGGCCCTCTGATGTATAAGCATGGCTGACTAATTCACTCTAAAGGGCTGTACATGTGATCCTGTGTGTGTGTGTGTGTGTGTGTGTGTGTGTGTGTGTGTGTGTGTGTGTGTGTGTGTGTGTGTGTGTGTGTGTGTGTGTGTGTGTGTGTGTGTGTGTGTGTGTGTGTGTGTGTGTGTGTGTGTGTGTGTGTGTGTGTGTGTGTGTGTGTGCCTTGAAACATGCTGTACATAGGAGCCACATGTAATCTGCCTAACCATTACACCATATATTTCAGCCTTTCAATGGAACAATGGTACAAACTCAATACAATACCAGCAGCTAATGCTAAGAGTTTACACAAAATCTATTTGATTTGTTCTTATTTTAGAGCTTCAATGATTGATAGTTTCTACGCTTTCAGACTTAGGGGGTCCTTGAAAATGAAAAGTTTGATGTTTGAGGTTGATGTTCTACTGTAGTCCAAGCTGCAGTGGAACAGTATGGGGAAAGTGTCTTACTCAAACTGATTACTGATGACAGATGTTGAGTGAGAGGAGGTTTTTACTTTGAGGACATTGTAGAATAATTATATATATTGACTTATATCATGGCTTGGTAAGCTATACAGCCCACAGTTATACCAACATCACTTTAATTTAATATGCAACAGCATTTACAAATTTACAATACAATATATTTACCGTGTCAACCTTAGGTGAAAGTGCATGGTGAAGGAAAAAGAAAAAAGGTTTTACATTTAACACCATTTAAAATATTCAGGTCATGTTTGCAGAATCAGTCGCACATTTCAATCTCCAATCCGTCTTCGCTGGCCATGTCCATATTACTGAAAAGCCCCTGTGTTGCAGGTGCAGGGGCGAGTATGAAATATCCACTCAGGTGGTGGTCAGCTTGCAGCTTCCTCCGGTAAGAGGGTTTTGGAAATTGAAAATAGGGGAGCGGTTTAGCTCGACTGAGCCAAGATAGAGGCTGAGCTGAATAGGAGTGTAGTCTAAGGATACGAGTCTCAGAGTGGCATGCCAGCGGGGGTTTTGAAGGGGAGATGCCGAGTGAGACGAAGAGGAATTTGATTTCTCTTCTCGAACAAGTTACATTTGTCTCAATTCCATTTGCATGAGTTGCTACAAAGCCATTCAATTACAACTGTCTGTAGCACACAAACCTACCCCCAGCCAGAATCACTGTTATGAACTTGTGCACTGTTTAAATGTTGTGGAGACAGCCACTGAATAACAATGGAATAATTTAATGCACTTTTCTTCCCCAGTAAGAGCAGGTGTTGGCCAGACTCGTGTCTGGTGCCAGTTTCCCCCTCTGGCAGGGTAATTGAGGTGTCATATTATGAAACTGCATGGCCCAGTGGAATCCCTCTAGCAGGGGCAGCCATTTTGTTTTGGCAATCTCTGAACAAGGCTGAGTGAGTTCTCTTCCTTGGACCTGGCATGTGATGCATTGCCCTGCAGACAGCTTGGTCATACACATACTGTATAGAGAGATGCTTTGGCACAATACACAAGATTGAGAGACAAGCAGTTAGACAGATAGGTAGACACACACCTCTGAGGGCCCTGGCACTACACCAAATCGAAAGGCCCCATGCATGCGCGCGAAAGTGATTTGAGTGCGCTTGACACAATCAAGAACGACACTTTGCGTTTGCGCACCCAGTGAATGAACATGCGTTCAGCGCACCGGCAGCACTATCACTAACATTCCCGATGCTGGATCTGAACACTCACCATGGCGCCAAATCGCTTCGGAACCCGTCAGATGACGGGTTAAGATTTAACCCTGAATGTCGCAACACAAGTCAGATGGCGGGTTGTAAGGTTTATATCAATTCCAAGCAGCCGAAACTCACCACTAACCTTTCGTGCTGCCCAGGCTGCTAGACAGCACCTACGTTCTTCCCCTCATGAGGATCAATGCGCACGCCTCCCATAAGGATCCACTAATTGTCGTTTCTTAGCTGCTTGTTTTCTCAGATATACTCCAAAGTTGTTGTTTTAGTCCAATCCGCCCGACGTTCAGATGTAAATAGTGATTTATGATCGCATCGCGCCCGGCATATTACCGCTTGTAGTGAAAACTAAGACATGTCGGCTGCTGCTCGTACAACTTTTTGCTCCTCCTCTCGCTGTATTGGGCTGTGTGTCCCGGAAGTAGTTGGCACG
>NC_137868.1:24908963-24918963 GCF_963924005.1 Protomyctophum bolini | reverse complement strand
TGGTCTTCCTCTCCATTTACACCTTGGTTCCACCAAATGGTTCTACTTTCTCATCGGTACTCTTTGGTGTGCTCTCTCTCTTCTCTCCTCCAGCTCTCTTTCTCTATACCTCTTATACTAATTCTGTCTCTCATCCTCTTCTTTTTAACACGTTTAGGGCTTTGTGGATATTTTCATCTTCTTAGCAGCATCTGTTTTCGTGTCACAACGTTCTCTCTTCTATTGTCTGCCTCCCTTCCACCTCTTTCTCTTTCTCTTCATCTTCCTTCATTTACAACCTGCGCTATTTTATTTTCTTGTTTTTACTCTCTCACTCTCTTAGTCTCTTCTGTTCTTCTTTTCTTCTCTTCTCATCTTGGCATTTTTCACAGAGTATAGCTGTGAGGTGTCATTTTGTAAGAAGAACAAGAGCAAAGACATTGATTAGGACATGCACGCACATGCACGCATGCACACATGCACGCATGCACATGCACACCCACAAACAATGTGCATGTCACACCCACCCACACAAATACACACATGAACAAGTCATGTAATTACTTTTCCTTACAGTGCATTAATTGTTTGTGGTATTACAGTATGTACTGTATGTGTGCATAACCGTCTCTCTCCCATCTATTCTCTCCGCCCCCTACCTTTATCCACCCACCCCCCAATCCCCATTCTGTCTTTACTCTTCCTCCACGCTCCTCCAGCTATAAAACTTTCCTCAGTGAGGATGCCGGCCCAGAGACCCTTGTGGCCATTGTCCACGCCAAGGACCCTGATGGGGACGCTGTCTCTTATGCCATCACTGGGGGGAACGAGGACAGCAATTTCCAATTGGACAACCAGAAGGGTGGGTGGAGTCAGACGGTAACTTGTATATGGGGATAAAGTGCTTTTCTATATAGAGGTTATAGCGAGGCCAACGGAACAACATAAACTATCTCTCTCTCTCTCTCTCTCTCTCTCTCTCTCTCTCTCCACAATCTTCACAATCATTCTAAGGGCCGATTCATACTCATATTTTAGAGCCGAATAAAAGTCGGTTCGGCGCTGTAGAGCCTACAATTTGACGTCATTTGAGGTTCGGGGGGGCGGGTACCGTCCTAAAGTCGGCTCTTCGGTGCTACTGACATTTTCTGACGAGCCGAAATCATTTCGGCACTACAGCGCCGAAACAGTGGTAAAATAGGAGTATGAATCGGCCCTTAGGCCTCATTAGGCTGTTCTGTGTGTTCGGTGAACTGTAATCCTCAATCATTTGTCTGCCTGGAATCAGGAGTAGGAAGTAGAGTACATGTCATTAGGGCCACACAAGTTCAGAAATCAGTCAACAGATTTTCAGATTTGTATTAAAGGGATAGAGCCCCTTGAGATGCAGCATCTCATTTTCAAAGGGGACCCGTAAAAACATGAAAAAACACATAGAAACATACAGTATGCAGATACAAATACAATGGAGAAAGAAGGGCACAGTGCAAATACATCACAGTGTCATTACTGGTACTTGTCAGACCAGAAGCATAAGCAAGCTGAATGTTGCTGACTGCACTGAAAGGGAATGAGGGCGTGTAGGATGAGATTTACAACATCGAAAGATCTTGCTTGAACATCAAAAGTGTTGTTCTGACTAATCCAGCTGAAGTGCTTACTGCTACTGTGTTGATCTTGAGTGCATTTACAAACCATGTGATAATGACATACTTACTGACATAATTGAGTGTCCATAGATGACAATTACTGTAGAATTTGGATATCTCTAAATACAGTAAAAACATTAAATGCCTACATCATGGTGGATTCTGCTCACGCACACAATTGAATAATACAACAAAACAAAACATTAACAAAGACAAACATGAACAAGTGTTTTGTTGTCTATTGATCTCTGTCAGAAATCAAAGGCACGCACGCACGCACGTTGCCCTAACAGGGCAACCACTATTGTATGTGGAAACGCTACTCATCCCATAGTTTGGACGGCACGCACTTCGTCAGTGTGCTTGTATTTTGCTAAGAGAAATGTTGAGTTTAATTTATATTAATTAATTACTGAATTAATTTCACCCATTCTTGACATTATTCAGGTATTGTCTCAGCCCTAGCGGTCTCTTTAACGCCTTTAAGGCGTATTATTGGTTGTACATATAATATTCATGCGCAGTGCAATGATGTGCATGCCTGTTTGTGTGAAGTGAATTTGTTTTCTTGTGTTTGTAGATAAAGTTGTGGCATACAGTAGTCGTAGTGTATGAGAGCTTATCTCTGTCTGTGTTCATGCTCTTAACACAGCCTGCTGTGCATCAGCAACCTGACTATTATCATTTGTTTACAAGCTCTCTCTCTCTCTCTCTCTCTCTCTCTCTCTCTCTCTCTCTCTCTCATGCACTCTCTTTATCAATCTCTCTCTCTTTTTCCTTGAAGCAGGGAACTCTATAGCAGAAGCTTAAGCCCCTGTCTGGCTTATCATCCAGCCTGCACTGCTCTACAGTAGAGTGCACTTACACAAATTCACATAGTTATAGACAACATTTGCACATAAATGATAAATTAACCTATAACACACAACAACAACCATATGGCCTCTGGGTTGCTAGGCTGGTCTGTGGTTATGTATTGTTCAGTAGATGTTCCCTGACTTCTCTCCCCCTCTTTCCAGTTGATTTGATTTTCTGTCAGATACATTTTACATGAAAATATTGTCAGCTGATTTCATCAACAAGAATAGTAGATCAGTATGTGTTCACTTTGACTTCTTATGAGACTCCATCTTAGTAGTGTATGCATAGTTTAATTATATAGATATTCAATGTTAGGTCCTTAACTTACGTATAATTCATGATGACTATTTTTATGTATTTGATGTATTACCATGTTTTTGTTCTTGCTTACTGTAAATCGCTCTGGATTAAAGCCCAAAACACACCAAAGGGTCGTGTTGGGACAAAAACTGATTTTAAGGTAGACCACACCAATGCAACTCATTGAGTTCTAAGAGCGTCTGCTAAATGCCTACATTGTAAATTGTATTTAACATTACAGTATAAAATGATGTGTTGCTGTGAACAGAATTGACCATTTTGGACAATAAGAGTCAGTTGAATGTTTTGCTGTATAGCAATATTTAAGATAGGACACTGTTGGAAGACACGTTTTACCAAGTGCTTCACAATGAGAGAACAATATACAGTAATTAGCATACAGGTAGCACTGGAATTATCTACACTACAGTGTGTTATCTACAATACGTTGCAGAGGCATATTTAAAGCATATTTAAAGTCACATGACGGCACAAACACGTGCCATCATGTGCCAATTACAATTTAACTACAGTCACAACTTCAGCTGAGTACTGTACTATACATCTGCAGCTGCACTTCAAGCGTCCCATCAACCCCATGTTCTGTGTTCCCCTGTCTCTGCCATGGCCTCGTTTAGGCATCATCAAACTGCGCCGGAGCCCCCCTCCCAGGCTGCGAGGCCCACAGTATGTTCTTAACATCACTGCGACAGACGACAACGCATCTGGGGGACCCTACCCCCTCAGCAGCTCTGCCCAGGTCATCGTTGGAATCAATGACATCAACAACAACAAACCAGTGTTTCAGGAGGTTAGTGAGCTTGTGTGTGTGTGTGTGTGTGTGTGTGTGTGTGTGTGTGTGTGTGTGTGTGTGTGTGTGTGTGTGTGTGTGTGTGTGTGTGTGTGTGTGTGTGTGTGTGTGTGTGTGTGTGTGTGTGTGTGTGTGTGACAGGCTATGTCGCCGCTGTCCGGGAGAAACCCTGTATGTCCATTTTTAAACTTTTTATGTCTGTTTTTTGTTTTGTTTTTCTCCATAAATGAATGAATATCAAGAGCTTGTGATAAAATAGTAACTACATTGGATACATTGGTTATTTTTTCCCATTTCCTGAAAAGTTATGGTTTACGACGTAAGATTGGTTACGGGGATCTCTGATAATAAAATCAAAGGAAAAGTTTCCGCACACTGTAGTGTAAGTCGACAAAAACGTTGACTTAATAAAGGGCAACATTTCTTTTGCGTTTTGGACATACAGTGCCAGGGTTTCCACCAACAAAGATGTTTTGCATGACTTGTAGTAGTGTCCCGTCCAGTTCCTAATGATGTGGTAAACATCTACAACAACACCATAATAATGCATTACAGTGTCAGAACTACAGCCTGAACACTGGAGTTCTGGAGAACCAGCCTCCAGGGACCTTTGTTCTGCGTGTCCACGCAAATGACGCCGACATGGGGGTCAATGGAGAGGTCAAATATGGCATCATGCATCGGGACGGCGCGTCATCTGGTTTTGACATTGACCCTGACACAGGTTAGTCATGGAAATCTTTGAGAGTTTAACCACCGAATCCCTAATTCATCCTATATGACAAATACAGAAAATAACACAAACATTTTTATTATACGCTTTTGACATAATAATAATAATAATAATAATAATAATAATAATAATAATAATAATAATAATAATAAACTTTATTTATTATTTATATAGCACTTTTCATACATAAAATGCAACCCAAAGTGCTTCACATAAAACAAATTAAGCAGCGGAATGCCAGAAAACAAAGAAGCAGGTCAATACAAGACAAAATATATACAAATTAACAAATTAATATTAGCCTGGCTCCAGCCCCTGAATCGCTAGCCACATTAAAAAATTATGTTCAGGCGTTTTAGGGTCTGGTGACGCTCCCTAAGGAGGTCTCAGACTCGGTTGGAAATCCAACCGACGAATCAGTGTCGTTTCAACTCGATGACGTCAAACAACAGTGCCGTCCAGACACAAACAAACATGGCTGCCCCCACTGCGGTAACTCACGGCCGTATCAATCTGGCTATTAAATCGACGTATGATAAATAATTTCTTTACAGACACGAGCGGTTTTATAAACATCATCATCCGACATATTTTACCGCTTTTGTTTACATACTAGTAGCGCTCGTTGGCTGTGTTTGTTTGGTTAGCAAACAGGTTAGCCATAGCCACATGATTGACACAATGCCATCTGCTTTCCTACTATTCTGATTGGTTGGTATGAACCAATCACCGAAGACTGTCTCTTTGGCAACGCCCATCCCAGAAACGGTTGTAGTAGGGAGGGCGTTCAGACTGAATAATGGAGTGAAACAAAATGAAAATTCAGGCTGAGTGTCAGGCTAAATGAATATAGCAATACAAAAGAAAATGGTAAGGAAAATTGTAACAGAACATTGAATGTGAACACAATGCCAAGTTGAAAAAATAAGTTTTCAACTCACTCTTAAAAACAGCAAGGGAGGTCGCCCAGAAGGTCAACATAGATATTTGCGTTGGCTATTCAAAAATAGCAGATTTACAAGCCCACAGCTGCTATTTCTGAACTTTTTTTTAAAAATCTTGAAAGTGTGAGAACTACTGATTTAGAAGCCATTTTGTAGAATTGCCCTCAGATCCGAGTACTTTTTCCCACCTCTGCAATGGCGTGTTCATTCCTAGGTGTGATCAGCACCACGGTGAGCTTTGACCGGGAGCGTCAGCGGGAGTACACCCTGTCTGTGACCGCCACAGACCAGGGCCAGGAGCCTCTCATCGGGATCTGCCAGATCACCATCCTCATAGCCGACCAGAACGACAATCCCCCCAAGTTCGAGAACAGCCGCTACCAGTGTGAGTGTCAAGTCCTTGTGGTTGTTTTGTCAAACTGGCAAGTCATCTATATTTAGTAAAATCACGGCTGCTAAATTAGAACAACATTGTACCCGTGGTCAGAGTACCCATGTTGTACTTGTTGTAGAACACACACACACACACACACACACACACACACACACACACACACACACACACACACACACACACACAGACAGACAGACATGCATTCCCTTCATACGTAGCTGCACCTGAATGATGTGTAGATAACATAAGAACACCCAGGCCAGACCCATCAACAGAAACATTTGGCTGAGCCTGTTATATGTGGCTTATGTTTTTTGTGGTAAAATCGATTTTTAGAGAACCGCCATTTGCAGGAACCCACTCCCTCAAAAAATAATCTTTATTTTTCATAGATTTTTCAACATCTGTCTCCTAATCCTGAAAAGCTGTTAAAGCTGATGAAATATTTGCCGCCATTCCCACCGACTCCCATGAGCCTGTGTTTGTTTTTCATGTGTGCAAATATGTGTTCTGATAAGCATCATGTCAAAAGTTATTTTCATCAGATTATGGAAATACACACAGTCCCTTATTAACTATTAAACAGGCAGATTGAAATGTTTCTGGGACACGCATTCATTTCCAGGAGGATCCATGAGAACAGAAGAACCGCATTTGCCTGTTTCTTTCCCCTGGTAGAGGTTGTTGTTGTTGTTGTTGTGTGTTGTTTGATTCTGTATTGACATACATTACAGTCAGCAACATTTGTGGCGATTCTTACAGTTTTTAATAACTGATGTTGCAGTCTGTGCCCCAGAAATGCCAAAAGGAAAACATGTGGTTGAGATTGGCATTGTCTTTTTGCCAGCGAACACTTATGCTGACACTAACATCACACAATGCTAATTAGACCATTTTGTAACCACCCATGACATTATGTAAATACCTGTACAGTATAGTGAAGAGATGAGGGCTTAGAGCTTAACTTGATAGGGCCAACCGTAACAACAGAGAATCATTTCAAACATGAAAAAGACAAGTATTGTCAGCTCACAGGCAGCACTTTATGTATCAATGACTTTGTTGGATCAAGTACAGTATATCTGTTTAACCTATTGCAAAGTATTGTGCAATGTAATGTATTTAACAATACATTAACCCAGTCCTAATGCTACATGTAATCGACTTCTAGACTTCCTGCGTGAGGACACGCCTGTGGGGACTAGTTTCCTACGAGCGGCAGCACACGATGACGACCAGGGGAGCAATGCGGCCCTCACCTACTCTCTGTCCAATCAAAAGCCAGCTTACCTGCACATCAATCCCAGCACTGGTTGGGTGTATGTCAACCACCCCATCTCACAGGTCAGAGACATGCTTACTGGTAGGAAATGACATTGTATGACGAAGATCTGTTTTGATTGATTGATTGATTGATTGATTGGTGATTACTTTATTAGACAGAAATGCAAACAGCACGAGGTACAGTCATACATTTGGGCTAAAAGGATAAAACATTTCCATTTCCATTGTGATCCTATGTATTTCAAGTGGTATACCCGGCCTAAACAATTGTTAATGAGCGTGCATCCATGTTAACATGGATGCCAAGCCATCACAACTAGTTTGTTTATTTCAGAAGTAACTGATGAGGAGAAGGAACACACACATCCAAACCAAACTTAACCGAAAAGCACAAAGACTTACAAAAGGAAAAATTCAGCCACACAGTTTCATCATTTTAGGTCTCATATTCTGCTTGCTTATAGTGTTTGTGTGCTTAAAGAAGGGAGGGAGAGGGATGGAAAGAGAAACCTACACCTATCTGTTTGTCTTTGCAAGCTTGCAAGCTGCAACCCTCTCACCCATGATATCATCTAGTGAGGCTAGCCCGCGTGCACACACACACACACACACACACACACACACACACACACACACACACACACACACACACACACACACACACACACACACACACACACACACACACAATGCCTTTCCTTCCCAGCTTCCCTCAGTCGTTCCATATCAAACATGACAGGTTGTAGAAAACAGCATTACTCTTGTTGTACAGTTGTATATATGTGGCTATGAATTGTGATGTATGTGTGGAGCGACAATGTGGATTGTAGGCCTACATACTCAAAAACTCACCTCAAATATATTTATTTGTATAGCAAATTAACAAATTTAACGCTATTAATTTAATGTATTAGTGAATTTAATTTTCACATCGATTTATGGGAAATTGCGAAAACTCACATTCAAGTATATTGAATGTACTTCTCAGAAACCGTCAGGGCTACAGTTACACACTTGGAGGGGAGGTTCATAATAATTATTAAAATTAATGTAATAAATAATTACAGTCGGCCTCATGGTGGCGCTATAACAGCCCACTTTCCCTTATAAATCTTGAACCAGGTTGTAAAATCTAAATGTCTCTTTCCCTGGATTCCTTGGGTCATGATGCATCTCCCCATATAGGCCCATTTGACAAAAAATCAAAATGGTGGAAAATCTATCCTGACACAATGGACGTCAGGATAGATTTTCCGCCAGTTGAATTTTCATCAAAACTTTTTGCTCTGCCACCTACAGATTTTGTCCAAATCTCACAAAAATTGGTACATATTATCTCTGGACCTATCCGATTAAACACCACAGGCATAATTTTGATAGTCTATATTTTGATAGTCTTGCTCAACGGGCAACTGCCTTTGACACCAGACTGATTACACCTCAAAATACATGATCGTGTCTTGAGTGTACAGGGTTTAATGAGGTCAGATCAACATATGGAATGTCAGAACAGGTCAGCTCCATATATGGAGATCTAAGGATAGCAGCAGGGGCAGTGTCTTGAGTGTAAAGGGTTTGATCAACAAATGGAATGTCAGAACAGGTCAGCTCCACCTCTGGAGATCTAAGGGTGGCAGTGGGGGCAGTGTCTTCAGTGTACAGGGTTTGATGAGGGTCCAGGTAGGGCAGTGTCTTGAGTGTACAGGGTTTGATGAGGGCCCAGGTAGGGCAGTGTCTTGAGTGTACAGGGTTTGATGAGGGCCCCGGTAGGGCAGTGTCTTGAGTGTACAGGGTTTGATGAGGGCCCAGGTAGGGCAGTGTCTTGAGTGTACAGGGTTTGATGAGGGCCCAGGTAGGGCAGTGTCTTCAGTGTACAGGGTTTGATGAGGGCCCAGGCAGGGCAGTGTCTTGAGTGTACAGGGTTTGATGAGGGCCCAGGTAGGGCAGTGTCTTGATTGTACAGGGTTTGATGAGGGCCCAGGTAGGGCAGTGTCTTGAGTGTACAGGGTTTGATGAGGGCCCAGGTAGGGCAGTGTCTTGAGTGTACAGGGTTTGATGAGGGCCCAGGTAGGGCAGTGTCTTGATTGTACAGGGTTTGATGAGGGCCCAGGTAGGGCAGTGTCTTGAGTGTACAGGGTTTGATGAGGGTCCAGGTAGGGCAGTGTCTTGAGTGTACAGGGTTTGATGAGGGCCCAGGTAGGGCAGTGTCTTGAGTGTACAGGGTTTGATGAGGGCCCCGGTAGGGCAGTGTCTTGAGTGTACAGGGTTTGATGAGGGCCCAGGTAGGGCAGTGTCTTGAGTGTACAGGGTTTGATGAGGGCCCAGGTAGGGCAGTGTCTTCAGTGTACAGGGTTTGATGAGGGCCCAGGCAGGGCAGTGTCTTGAGTGTACAGGGTTTGATGAGGGCCCAGGTAGGGCAGTGTCTTGATTGTACAGGGTTTGATGAGGGCCCAGGTAGGGCAGTGTCTTGAGTGTACAGGGTTTGATGAGGGCCCAGGTAGGGCAGTGTCTTGAGTGTACAGGGTTTGATGAGGGCCCAGGTAGGGCAGTGTCTTGATTGTACAGGGTTTGATGAGGGCCCAGGTAGGGCAGTGTCTTGAGTGTACAGGGTTTGATGAGGGCCCAGGTAGGGCAGTGTCTTGAGTGTACAGGGTTTGATGAGGGCCCAGGTAGAGCAGTGTCTTGAGTGTACAGGGTTTGATGAGGGCCCAGGTAGAGCAGTGTCTTCAGTGTACAGGGTTTGATGAGGGCCCAGGTAGGGCAGTGTCTTCAGTGTACAGGGTTTGATGAGGGCCCCGGTAGAGCAGTGTCTTCAGTGTACAGGGTTTGATGAGGGCCCAGGTAGGGCAGTGTCTTCAGTGTACAGGGTTTGATGAGGGCCCAGGTAGGGCAGTGTCTTGAGTGTACAGGGTTTGATGAGGGCCCAGGTAGGGCAGTGTCTTCAGTGTACAGGTTTTGATGAGGGCTCAGGTAGAGCCGGGCCTTAATTTTCGGGTATGTTGAGAACTTTAGTTTGTGCCGGCTTCCGGGCACGGCTGCACTAAT